>NC_135254.1:22855312-22857812 GCF_964204865.1 Styela clava
AAAGTACAAACGTGCAAGCATACTAACCTAACCCTAGGTAAGGCATGTCAGAGCGAAAGACAGTAAACTCGAATGAGCCAAGAAAGAGCGGTGCGGGGCCGGTCGGAGCGCACCCTTTTCTCGGTGGCTGGCGGGCGAGAGAGTGCTGCGTCGCCGGCATCGGCGTCGAAAGAAGCCGAGCCGAAAAAAGTTAAAGTACAAACGTGCAAGCATACTAACCTAACCCTAGGTAAGGCATGTCAGAGCGAAAGACAGTAATTTCGAATGAGCCAAGAAAGAGCGGTGCGGGGCCGGTCGGAGCGCACCCTTTTCTCGGTGGCTGGCGGGCGAGAGAGTGCTGCGTCGCCGGCATCGGCGTCGAAAGAAGCCGAGCCGAAAAAAGTTAAAGTACAAACGTGCAAGCATACTAACCTAACCCTAGGTAAGGCATGTCAGAGCGAAAGACAGTAAACTCGAATGAGCCAAGAAAGAGCGGTGCGGGGCCGGTCGGAGCGCACCCTTTTCTCGGTGGCTGGCGGGCGAGAGAGTGCTGCGTCGCCGGCATCGGCGTCGAAAGAAGCCGAGCCGAAAAAAGTTAAAGTACAAACGTGCAAGCATACTAACCTAACCCTAGGTAAGGCATGTCAGAGCGAAAGACAGTAATTTCGAATGAGCCAAGAAAGAGCGGTGCGGGGCCGGTCGGAGCGCACCCTTTTCTCGGTGGCTGGCGGGCGAGAGAGTGCTGCGTCGCCGGCATCGGCGTCGAAAGAAGCCGAGCCAAAAAAAGTTAAAGTACAAACGTGCAAGCATACTAACCTAACCCTAGGTAAGGCATGTCAGAGCGAAAGACAGTAAACTCGAATGAGCCATGAAAGAGCGGTGCGGGGCCGGTCGGAGCGCACCCTTTTCTCGGTGGCTGGCGGGCGAGAGAGTGCTGCGTCGCCGGCATCGGCGTCGAAAGAAGCCGAGCCGAAAAAAGTTAAAGTACAAACGTGCAAGCATACTAACCTAACCCTAGGTAAGGCATGTCAGAGCGAAAGACAGTAATTTCGAATGAGCCAAGAAAGAGCGGTGCGGGGCCGGTCGGAGCGCACCCTTTTCTCGGTGGCTGGCGGGCGAGAGAATGCTGCGTCGCCGGCATCGGCGTCGAAAGAAGCCGAGCCGAAAAAAGTTAAAGTACAAACGTGCAAGCATACTAACCTAGCCCTAGGGAAGGCATGTCAGAGCGAAAGACAGTAATTTCGAATGAGCCAAGAAAGAGCGGTGCGGGGCCGGTCGGAGCGCACCCTTTTCTCGGTGGCTGGCGGGCGAGAGAGTGCTGCGTCGCCGGCATCGGCGTCGAAAGAAGCCGAGCCGAAAAAAGTTAAAGTACAAACGTGCAAGCATACTAACCTAACCCTAGGTAAGGCATGTCAGAGCGAAAGACAGTAAACTCGAATGAGCCAAGAAAGAGCGGTGCGGGGCCGGTCGGAGCGCACCCTTTTCTCGGTGGCTGGCGGGCGAGAGAGTGCTGCGTCGCCGGCATCGGCGTCGAAAGAAGCCGAGCCAAAAAAAGTTAAAGTACAAACGTGCAAGCATACTAACCTAACCCTAGGTAAGGCATGTCAGAGCGAAAGACAGTTAACTCGAATGAGCCAAGAAAGAGCGGTGCGGGGCCGGTCGGAGCGCACCCTTTTCTCGGTGGCTGGCGGGCGAGAGAGTGCTGCGTCGCCGGCATCGGCGTCGAAAGAAGCCGAGCCGAAAAAAGTTAAAGTACAAACGTGCAAGCATACTAACCTAGCCCTAGGTAAGGCATGTCAGAGCGAAAGACAGTAATTTCGAATGAGCCAAGAAAGAGCGGTGCGGGGCCGGTCGGAGCGCACCCTTTTCTCGGTGGCTGGCGGGCGAGAGAGTGCTGCGTCGCCGGCATCGGCGTCGAAAGAAGCCGAGCCGAAAAAAGTTAAAGTACAAACGTGCAAGCATACTAACCTAACCCTAGGTAAGGCATGTCAGAGCGAAAGACAGTAAACTCGAATGAGCCATGAAAGAGCGGTGCGGAGCCGGTCGGAGCGCACCCTTTTCTCGGTGGCTGGCGGGCGAGAGAGTGCTGCGTCGCCGGCATCGGCGTCGAAAGAAGCCGAGCCGAAAAAAGTTAAAGTACAAACGTGCAAGCATACTAACCTAACCCTAGGTAAGGCATGTCAGAGCGAAAGACAGTAATTTCGAATGAGCCAAGAAAGAGCGGTGCGGGGCCGGTCGGAGCGCACCCTTTTCTCGGTGGCTGGCGGGCGAGAGAGTGCTGCGTCGCCGGCATCGGCGTCGAAAGAAGCCGAGCCGAAAAAAGTTAAAGTACAAACGCGATGCTAATGAGCGAGCCGTTGTCTCGACTAATATGTAGGGGGCGTTCGATCGAGCGTCTGGCTTGAGCGCTTGTCGGCCTAGCAGAACGGTCGCATTGTTATGCCCGGGTTTTAGGCACCGCTGCAGGCGGCCGGCAGAGCTCTTGTTTGTGCGAAACTGAATGGATCGAGCCCGAGAGAGG
>NC_135254.1:22865312-22867812 GCF_964204865.1 Styela clava
AAGAGCGGTGCGGGGCCGGTCGGAGCGCACCCTTTTCTCGGTGGCTGGCGGGCGAGAGAGTGCTGCGTCGCCGGCATCGGCGTCGAAAGAAGCCGAGCCGAAAAAAGTTAAAGTACAAACGTGCAAGCATACTAACCTAACCCTAGGTAAGGCATGTCAGAGCGAAAGACAGTAATTTCGAATGAGCCAAGAAAGAGCGGTGCGGGGCCGGTCGGAGCGCACCCTTTTCTCGGTGGCTGGCGGGCGAGAGAGTGCTGCGTCGCCGGCATCGGCGTCGAAAGAAGCCGAGCCGAAAAAAGTTAAAGTACAAACGTGCAAGCATACTAACCTAACCCTAGGTAAGGCATGTCAGAGCGAAAGACAGTAAACTCGAATGAGCCAAGAAAGAGCGGTGCGGGGCCGGTCGGAGCGCACCCTTTTCTCGGTGGCTGGCGGGCGAGAGAGTGCTGCGTCGCCGGCATCGGCGTCGAAAGAAGCCGAGCCAAAAAAAGTTAAAGTACAAACGTGCAAGCATACTAACCTAACCCTAGGTAAGGCATGTCAGAGCGAAAGACAGTAAACTCGAATGAGCCAAGAAAGAGCGGTGCGGGGCCGGTCGGAGCGCACCCTTTTCTCGGTGGCTGGCGGGCGAGAGAGTGCTGCGTCGCCGGCATCGGCGTCGAAAGAAGCCGAGCCGAAAAAAGTTTAAGTACAAACGTGCAAGCATACTAACCTAGCCCTAGGTAAGGCATGTCAGAGCGAAAGACAGTAATTTCGAATGAGCCAAGAAAGAGCGGTGCGGGGCCGGTCGGAGCGCACCCTTTTCTCGGTGGCTGGCGGGCGAGAGAGTGCTGCGTCGCCGGCATCGGCGTCGAAAGAAGCCGAGCCGAAAAAAGTTAAAGTACAAACGTGCAAGCATACTAACCTAACCCTAGGTAAGGCATGTCAGAGCGAAAGACAGTAAACTCGAATGAGCCAAGAAAGAGCGGTGCGGGGCCGGTCGGAGCGCACCCTTTTCTCGGTGGCTGGCGGGCGAGAGAGTGCTGCGTCGCCGGCATCGGCGTCGAAAGAAGCCGAGCCAAAAAAAGTTAAAGTACAAACGTGCAAGCATACTAACCTAACCCTAGGTAAGGCATGTCAGAGCGAAAGACAGTAAACTCGAATGAGCCAAGAAAGAGCGGTGCGGGGCCGGTCGGAGCGCACCCTTTTCTCGGTGGCTGGCGGGCGAGAGAGTGCTGCGTCGCCGGCATCGGCGTCGAAAGAAGCCGAGCCGAAAAAAGTTAAAGTACAAACGTGCAAGCATACTAACCTAGCCCTAGGGAAGGCATGTCAGAGCGAAAGACAGTAATTTCGAATGAGCCAAGAAAGAGCGGTGCGGGGCCGGTCGGAGCGCACCCTTTTCTCGGTGGCTGGCGGGCGAGAGAGTGCTGCGTCGCCGGCATCGGCGTCGAAAGAAGCCGAGCCGAAAAAAGTTAAAGTACAAACGTGCAAGCATACTAACCTAACCCTAGGTAAGGCATGTCAGAGCGAAAGACAGTAAACTCGAATGAGCCAAGAAAGAGCGGTGCGGGGCCGGTCGGAGCGCACCCTTTTCTCGGTGGCTGGCGGGCGAGAGAGTGCTGCGTCGCCGGCATCGGCGTCGAAAGAAGCCGAGCCAAAAAAAGTTAAAGTACAAACGTGCAAGCATACTAACCTAACCCTAGGTAAGGCATGTCAGAGCGAAAGACAGTTAACTCGAATGAGCCAAGAAAGAGCGGTGCGGGGCCGGTCGGAGCGCACCCTTTTCTCGGTGGCTGGCGGGCGAGAGAGTGCTGCGTCGCCGGCATCGGCGTCGAAAGAAGCCGAGCCGAAAAAAGTTAAAGTACAAACGTGCAAGCATACTAACCTAGCCCTAGGTAAGGCATGTCAGAGCGAAAGACAGTAATTTCGAATGAGCCAAGAAAGAGCGGTGCGGGGCCGGTCGGAGCGCACCCTTTTCTCGGTGGCTGGCGGGCGAGAGAGTGCTGCGTCGCCGGCATCGGCGTCGAAAGAAGCCGAGCCGAAAAAAGTTAAAGTACAAACGTGCAAGCATACTAACCTAACCCTAGGTAAGGCATGTCAGAGCGAAAGACAGTAAACTCGAATGAGCCATGAAAGAGCGGTGCGGAGCCGGTCGGAGCGCACCCTTTTCTCGGTGGCTGGCGGGCGAGAGAGTGCTGCGTCGCCGGCATCGGCGTCGAAAGAAGCCGAGCCGAAAAAAGTTAAAGTACAAACGTGCAAGCATACTAACCTAACCCTAGGTAAGGCATGTCAGAGCGAAAGACAGTAATTTCGAATGAGCCAAGAAAGAGCGGTGCGGGGCCGGTCGGAGCGCACCCTTTTCTCGGTGGCTGGCGGGCGAGAGAGTGCTGCGTCGCCGGCATCGGCGTCGAAAGAAGCCGAGCCGAAAAAAGTTAAAGTACAAACGCGATGCTAATGAGCGAGCCGTTGTCTCGACTAATATGTAGGGGGCGTTCGATCGAGCGTCTGGCTTGAGCGCTTG
>NC_135254.1:22875312-22877812 GCF_964204865.1 Styela clava
GAAAGAAGCCGAGCCGAAAAAAGTTAAAGTACAAACGTGCAAGCATACTAACCTAACCCTAGGTAAGGCATGTCAGAGCGAAAGACAGTAAACTCGAATGAGCCAAGAAAGAGCGGTGCGGGGCCGGTCGGAGCGCACCCTTTTCTCGGTGGCTGGCGGGCGAGAGAGTGCTGCGTCGCCGGCATTGGCGTCGAAAGAAGCCGAGCCGAAAAAAGTTAAAGTACAAACGTGCAAGCATACTAACCTAACCCTAGGTAAGGCATGTCAGAGCGAAAGACAGTAATTTCGAATGAGCCAAGAAAGAGCGGTGCGGGGCCGGTCGGAGCGCACCCTTTTCTCGGTGGCTGGCGGGCGAGAGAGTGCTGCGTCGCCGGCATCGGCGTCGAAAGAAGCCGAGCCGAAAAAAGTTAAAGTACAAACGTGCAAGCATACTAACCTAACCCTAGGTAAGGCATGTCAGAGCGAAAGACAGTAATTTCGAATGAGCCAAGAAAGAGCGGTGCGGGGCCGGTCGGAGCGCACCCTTTTCTCGGTGGCTGGCGGGCGAGAGAGTGCTGCGTCGCCGGCATCGGCGTCGAAAGAAGCCGAGCCGAAAAAAGTTAAAGTACAAACGTGCAAGCATACTAACCTAACCCTAGGTAAGGCATGTCAGAGCGAAAGACAGTAAACTCGAATGAGCCAAGAAAGAGCGGTGCGGGGCCGGTCGGAGCGCACCCTTTTCTCGGTGGCTGGCGGGCGAGAGAGTGCTGCGTCGCCGGCATCGGCGTCGAAAGAAGCCGAGCCGAAAAAAGTTAAAGTACAAACGTGCAAGCATACTAACCTAACCCTAGGTAAGGCATGTCAGAGCGAAAGACAGTAATTTCGAATGAGCCAAGAAAGAGCGGTGCGGGGCCGGTCGGAGCGCACCCTTTTCTCGGTGGCTGGCGGGCGAGAGAGTGCTGCGTCGCCGGCATCGGCGTCGAAAGAAGCCGAGCCGAAAAAAGTTAAAGTACAAACGTGCAAGCATACTAACCTAACCCTAGGTAAGGCATGTCAGAGCGAAAGACAGTAATTTCGAATGAGCCAAGAAAGAGCGGTGCGGGGCCGGTCGGAGCGCACCCTTTTCTCGGTGGCTGGCGGGCGAGAGAGTGCTGCGTCGCCGGCATCGGCGTCGAAAGAAGCCGAGCCGAAAAAAGTTAAAGTACAAACGTGCAAGCATACTAACCTAACCCTAGGTAAGGCATGTCAGAGCGAAAGACAGTAAACTCGAATGAGCCAAGAAAGAGCGGTGCGGGGCCGGTCGGAGCGCACCCTTTTCTCGGTGGCTGGCGGGCGAGAGAGTGCTGCGTCGCCGGCATCGGCGTCGAAAGAAGCCGAGCCAAAAAAAGTTAAAGTACAAACGTGCAAGCATACTAACCTAACCCTAGGTAAGGCATGTCAGAGCGAAAGACAGTAAACTCGAATGAGCCAAGAAAGAGCGGTGCGGGGCCGGTCGGAGCGCACCCTTTTCTCGGTGGCTGGCGGGCGAGAGAGTGCTGCGTCGCCGGCATCGGCGTCGAAAGAAGCCGAGCCGAAAAAAGTTAAAGTACAAACGTGCAAGCATACTAACCTAGCCCTAGGTAAGGCATGTCAGAGCGAAAGACAGTAATTTCGAATGAGCCAAGAAAGAGCGGTGCGGGGCCGGTCGGAGCGCACCCTTTTCTCGGTGGCTGGCGGGCGAGAGAGTGCTGCGTCGCCGGCATCGGCGTCGAAAGAAGCCGAGCCGAAAAAAGTTAAAGTACAAACGTGCAAGCATACTAACCTAACCCTAGGTAAGGCATGTCAGAGCGAAAGACAGTAAACTCGAATGAGCCAAGAAAGAGCGGTGCGGGGCCGGTCGGAGCGCACCCTTTTCTCGGTGGCTGGCGGGCGAGAGAGTGCTGCGTCGCCGGCATCGGCGTCGAAAGAAGCCGAGCCGAAAAAAGTTAAAGTACAAACGTGCAAGCATACTAACCTAACCCTAGGTAAGGCATGTCAGAGCGAAAGACAGTAATTTCGAATGAGCCAAGAAAGAGCGGTGCGGGGCCGGTCGGAGCGCACCCTTTTCTCGGTGGCTGGCGGGCGAGAGAGTGCTGCGTCGCCGGCATCGGCGTCGAAAGAAGCCGAGCCAAAAAAAGTTAAAGTACAAACGTGCAAGCATACTAACCTAACCCTAGGTAAGGCATGTCAGAGCGAAAGACAGTAATTTCGAATGAGCCAAGAAAGAGCGGTGCGGGGCCGGTCGGAGCGCACCCTTTTCTCGGTGGCTGGCGGGCGAGAGAGTGCTGCGTCGCCGGCATCGGCGTCGAAAGAAGCCGAGCCGAAAAAAGTTAAAGTACAAACGCGATGCTAATGAGCGAGCCGTTGTCTCGACTAATATGTAGGGGGCGTTCGATCGAGCGTCTGGCTTGAGCGCTTGTCGGCCTAGCAGAACGGTCGCATTGTTATGCCCGGGTTTTAGGCACCGCTGCAGGCGGCCGGCAGAGCTCTTGTTTGTGCGAAA
>NC_135254.1:22885312-22890312 GCF_964204865.1 Styela clava
ACAGTAATTTCGAATGAGCCAAGAAAGAGCGGTGCGGGGCCGGTCGGAGCGCACCCTTTTCTCGGTGGCTGGCGGGCGAGAGAGTGCTGCGTCGCCGGCATCGGCGTCGAAAGAAGCCGAGCCGAAAAAAGTTAAAGTACAAACGTGCAAGCATACTAACCTAACCCTAGGTAAGGCATGTCAGAGCGAAAGACAGTAAACTCGAATGAGCCAAGAAAGAGCGGTGCGGGGCCGGTCGGAGCGCACCCTTTTCTCGGTGGCTGGCGGGCGAGAGAGTGCTGCGTCGCCGGCATCGGCGTCGAAAGAAGCCGAGCCAAAAAAAGTTAAAGTACAAACGTGCAAGCATACTAACCTAACCCTAGGTAAGGCATGTCAGAGCGAAAGACAGTAAACTCGAATGAGCCAAGAAAGAGCGGTGCGGGGCCGGTCGGAGCGCACCCTTTTCTCGGTGGCTGGCGGGCGAGAGAGTGCTGCGTCGCCGGCATCGACGTCGAAAGAAGCCGAGCCGAAAAAAGTTAAAGTACAAACGTGCAAGCATACTAACCTAGCCCTAGGTAAGGCATGTCAGAGCGAAAGACAGTAATTTCGAATGAGCCAAGAAAGAGCGGTGCGGGGCCGGTCGGAGCGCACCCTTTTCTCGGTGGCTGGCGGGCGAGAGAGTGCTGCGTCGCCGGCATCGGCGTCGAAAGAAGCCGAGCCGAAAAAAGTTAAAGTACAAACGTGCAAGCATACTAACCTAACCCTAGGTAAGGCATGTCAGGGCGAAAGACAGTAAACTCGAATGAGCCAAGAAAGAGCGGTGCGGGGCCGGTCGGAGCGCACCCTTTTCTCGGTGGCTGGCGGGCGAGAGAGTGCTGCGTCGCCGGCATCGGCGTCGAAAGAAGCCGAGCCGAAAAAAGTTAAAGTACAAACGTGCAAGCATACTAACCTAACCCTAGGTAAGGCATGTCAGAGCGAAAGACAGTAATTTCGAATGAGCCAAGAAAGAGCGGTGCGGGGCCGGTCGGAGCGCACCCTTTTCTCGGTGGCTGGCGGGCGAGAGAGTGCTGCGTCGCCGGCATCGGCGTCGAAAGAAGCCGAGCCAAAAAAAGTTAAAGTACAAACGTGCAAGCATACTAACCTAACCCTAGGTAAGGCATGTCAGAGCGAAAGACAGTAAACTCGAATGAGCCATGAAAGAGCGGTGCGGGGCCGGTCGGAGCGCACCCTTTTCTCGGTGGCTGGCGGGCGAGAGAGTGCTGCGTCGCCGGCATCGGCGTCGAAAGAAGCCGAGCCGAAAAAAGTTAAAGTACAAACGTGCAAGCATACTAACCTAACCCTAGGTAAGGCATGTCAGAGCGAAAGACAGTAATTTCGAATGAGCCAAGAAAGAGCGGTGCGGGGCCGGTCGGAGCGCACCCTTTTCTCGGTGGCTGGCGGGCGAGAGAGTGCTGCGTCGCCGGCATCGGCGTCGAAAGAAGCCGAGCCGAAAAAAGTTAAAGTACAAACGCGATGCTAATGAGCGAGCCGTTGTCTCGACTAATATGTAGGGGGCGTTCGATCGAGCGTCTGGCTTGAGCGCTTGTCGGTCTAGCAGAACGGTCGCATTGTTATGCCCGGGTTTTAGGCACCGCTGCAGGCGGCCGGCAGAGCTCTTGTTTGTGCGAAACTGAATGGATCGAGCCCGAGAGAGGGCGAGCAAAGAAAAAACGCAAATCGCTCCGCCTGGCACTGCCGGCGAGAGCGTGGACGTCGCGGCCAGCGACTGTCGAAGCTGAGTACGGCCGCAGGCGATCGCCTCGGTCTTAAACGAATGCGACGAGCACGCGCCGGGCGGCCCAGCAAGGGCCGAGCGCAGCTGTCGCAGCTATCTGGTTGATCCTGCCAGTAGTGATATGCTTGTCTCAAAGATTAAGCCATGCAGGTGCAAGTACGAGTTCTCGTAAAGCGAAACTGCGAATGGCTCATTAAATCAGTCTTGGTTTATTTGGTCTCGTAAGCGAAGTGGATAACTGTGGTAATTCTAGAGCTAATACATGCATTAAGCGCCGACTTCGGGAGGCGCGCTTTTATCAGATCAAAACCGACCGGGTTCGTCCTGTGACGTTTGATGACTCTGGATAACCACGCGGATCGTACGGTCTCTGCACCGACGACGTATCATTCAAGTGTCTGCCCTATCAACTGTCGAAGGTACGCTACGTGCCTACCTTTGTGATAACGGGTAACGGGGAATCAGGGTTCGATTCCGGAGAGGGAGCCTGAGAAACGGCTACCACATCCAAGGAAGGCAGCAGGCGCGCAAATTACCCATTCCCGACACGGGGAGGTAGTGACGAAAAATAACAATACAGGACTCTAACGAGGCCCTGTAATTGGAATGAGTACATCCTAAAACTCTTAACGAGTATCCATTGGAGGGCAAGTCTGGTGCCAGCAGCCGCGGTAATTCCAGCTCCAACAGTGTATGCTAAAGTTGTTGCGGTTGAAAAGCTCGTAGTTGGATTTTGGGCGAGCGCCGCCGGTCCGTCGCAAGGCGTGTCACTGGTTGCGTTCGCCTCACCTTCGGTTCTCCGTCGGTGCTCTTGACTGAGTGTCGGCGGTGGCCGATAAGTTTACTTTGAAAAAATGAGAGTGTTCAAAGCAGGCTGTTCGCCTGCATAGTGTTGCATGGAATAATGGAATAGGACCTCGGTTCTATTTTGTTGGTTTTCGGAGCACGAGGTAATGATTAAGAGGGACAGACGGGGGCGTCCGTACTCTGCCGTTAGAGGTGAAATTCTTGGATCGGCGGAAGACGAACTACTGCGAAAGCATTCGCCAAGAATGTTTTCTTTAATCAAGAGCGAAAGTCAGAGGTTCGAAGACGATCAGATACCGTCCTAGTTCTGACTATAAACGATGCCAACTAGCGATCGGGAGGCGTTACCATGACGACCTTTCCGGCAGCTTCCGGGAAACCAAAGTCTTTGGGTTCCTGGGGAAGTATGGTTGCAAAGCTGAAACTTAAAGGAATTGACGGAAGGGCACCACCAGGAGTGGAGCCTGCGGCTTAATTTGACTCAACACGGGGAAACTCACCCGGCCCGGACACAGGTAGGATTGACAGATTGAGAGCTCTTTCTTGATTCTGTGGGTGGTGGTGCATGGCCGTTCTTAGTTGGTGGAGCGATTTGTCTGGTTAATTCCGATAACGAACGAGACTCTGGCATGCTAAATAGTTACGCGACCTTCTCGGTCGGCGTCTAACTTCTTAGAGGGACTAGTGGCGTTTAGCCACACGAGATTGAGCAATAACAGGTCTGTGATGCCCTTAGATGTCCGGGGCCGCACGCGCGCTACACTGAGTGAAGCAGCGAGTGTATAACCTAGGCCGAAAGGTCCGGGTAACCCGTTGAACCTCATTCGTGATTGGGATAGGGACTTGCAATTGTTTCCCTTGAACGAGGAATTCCCAGTAAGCGCAAGTCATCAACTTGCGTTGATTACGTCCCTGCCCTTTGTACACACCGCCCGTCGCTACTACCGATTGAATGGTTTAGTGAGATCCTTGGATCGGCCCCGTCGCGGCTGGCAACGGCCGCGTCGGCGTGTCGAGAAGACGATCAAACTTGATCATTTAGAGGAAGTAAAAGTCGTAACAAGGTTTCCGTAGGTGAACCTGCGGAAGGATCATTACCGAAAGTGGTGGTAGGCCCCGGCCGACCGCGCACTTAATTGTCTTTGGGTGCCGCCGAGAGGGCGGCCGTCAATCGGGGTTCCGCCCCGTGCGACACGCGTAACACGTTGGCATAGCAAGGCAGCCGAGTGCGATGGTGGCTTCTGGGCACCGCGCTCGATGTGCCGCCGGCCCAGCCCGGCGGTCGCTCGGCGCCGTTTGTTGGTGTTTTTGTGCAGTTGTTGTCGGTGGTGGTTTTGTGGTCGATCCCACAGTGTGACGTCCGCGCGCTTCGGCGCCGGGCGAAACGTCGAGGACGACTCTTAACGGTGGATCACTCGGCTCGCGAGTCGATGAAGGACGCAGCCAAGTGCGAGAAGTAATGTGAATTGCAGAACACATTGAACGTCGACCTTCTGAACGCGAATTGCGGTCTCGGGTCAATCCCGGGACCGCGTCTGCCTCAGGGTCGCGTTCGTCCTCACCCGAGGGCCGTCGCCTGGCCTCTGCGAAGACGGCCGGGCGTCGCCCCAAGTTGAAGCGGTCGCCGAGCTTTCTCGGCGCGACCGCGTGTCCCGTACACCGCCGGCCCCTCGACGTGTTCAACTACGTTCGAGGGGCGGGTCCAGGTCGGTCGGTCCGGTCACGAGATCAAGACCGACCGTGGGCCAAGGCGGCGACGGTACGCGCTCGGTCGGCGCCGGCGGCGACGACTTGCGATGCCAGCGGGCCGTGTAAGAAGCGGCCCGCTTGACACATACGACCTGAGTTCAGGCGAGAGCACCCGCTGAATTTAAGCATATTATTAAGCGGAGGAAAAGAAACCAACAGGGATTCCCTGAGTAACGGCGAGTGAACCGGGAAGAGTCCAGCGTCGAATCTGCGCGCTTTTCGAGCGCGCCGAGTTGTGACGTACGGAAGTCCCAGTGCGGCTAACGGCGAGCGCCGGTGTCCTTCTGATCGAGGCCTCGTCCCACGGCGGGTGTTAGGCCCATAGGGGCGCTTGCCTTGGCCGCTTCGGGTCTTCTCGGAGTCGGGTTGTTTGGGAATGCAGCCCAAAGCGGGTGGTAAACTCCACCTAAGACTAAATACGGTCGCGAGACCGATAGCGGACAAGTACCGTGAGGGAAAGTTGAAAAGCACTTTGAAGAGAGAGTTCAAGAGTACGTGAAACCGTTGAGAGGCAAACGGGAGGGCCCGTCAGGTCGCCGGCTCGCTTTCAGTTGGGTGCGGGGGCGCGCCGTCTCGGTTCGCGGACGCTTAAGGCGCCGCTGCCGAGTCGGCTCGCGCACCGTCTCAGCGCACTAGCGACCGGCGCGGGTCACGACCGGTTTGCCGTCGGTCTAAGTCCCCGCGCGAAGGT
>NC_135254.1:22895312-23025312 GCF_964204865.1 Styela clava
GGCATGTTAGAGCGAAAGACAGTAAACTCGAATGAGCCAAGAAAGAGCGGCGTGCGGTGCGGGGCCGGTCGGAGCGCAAACTTCTGTCGGTGGCTGGCGGGCGAGAGATTGCTGCGTCGCTGGCATCGGCGTCGAAAGAAGCCGAGCCGAAAAAAGTTAAAGTACAAACGTGCAAGCATACTAACCTAACCCTAGGTAAGGCATGTTAGAGCGAAAAACAGTAAACTCGAATGAGCCAAGAAAGAGCGGCGTACGGGGCGGGGCCGGTCGGAGCGCACCCTTTTCTCGGTGGCTGGCGGGCGAGAGAGTGCTGCGTCGCCGGCATCGGCGTCGAAAGAAGCCGAGCCGAAAAAAGGTTAAAGTACAAACGTGCAAGCATACTAACCTAACCCTAGGTAAGGCATGTCAGAGCGAAAGACAGTAAACTCGAATGAGCCAAGAAAGAGCGGCGTACGGTGCGGGGCCGGTCGGAGCGCACCCTTTTCTCGGTGGCTGGCGGGCGAGAGAGTGCTGCGTCGCCGGCATCGGCGTCGAAAGAAGCCGAGCCGAAAAAAGTTAAAGTACAAACGTGCAAGCATACTAACCTAACCCTAGGTAAGGCATGTCAGAGCGAAAGACAGAAAACTCGAATGAGCCAAGAAAGAGCGGCGTACGGTGCGGGGCCAGTCGGAGCGCACCCTTTTCTCGGTGGCTGGCGGGCGAGAGAGTGCTGCGTCGCCGGCATCGGCAGAAGCCGAGCCGAAAAAAGTTAAAGTACAAACGTGCAAGCATACTAACCTTACCCTAGGTAAGGCATGTTAGAGCGAAAGACAGTAAACTCGAATGAGCCAAGAAAGAGCGGCGTGCGGTGAGGGGCCGGTCGGAGCGCACACTTTTGTCGGTGGCTGGCGGGCGAGAGATTGCTGCGTCGCTGGCATCGGCGTCGAAAGAAGCCGAGCCGAAAAAAGTTAAAGTACAAACGTGCAAGCATACTAACCTAACCCTAGGTAAGGCATGTTAGAGCGAAAAACAGTAAACTCGAATGAGCCAAGAAAGAGCGGCGTACGGTGCGGGGCCGGTCGGAGCGCACCCTTTTCTCGGTGGCTGGCGGGCGAGAGAGTGCTGCGTCGCCGGCATCGGCGTCGAAAGAAGCCGAGCCGAAAAAAGTTAAAGTACAAACGTGCAAGCATACTAACCTAACCCTAGGTAAGGCATGTTAGAGCGAAAGACAGTAAACTCGAATGAGCCAAGAAAGAGCGGCGTGCGGTGCGGGGCCGGTCGGAGCGCACACTTTTCTCGGTGGCTGGCGGGCAAGAGAGTGCTGCGTCGCCCGCATCGGCGTCGAAAGAAGCCGAGCCGAAAAAAGTTAAAGTACAAACGTGCAAGCATACTAACCTAACCCTAGGTAAGGCATGTTAGAGCGAAAGGCAGTAAACTCGAATGAGCCAAGAAATAGCGGCGTGCGGTGCGGGGCCGGTCGGAGCGCACACTTCTCTCGGTGGCTGGCGGGCGAGAGAGTGCTGCGTCGCCGGCGCTGCGTCGCCGGCATCGGCGTCGAAAGAAGCCGAGCCGAAAAAAGTTAAAGTACAAACGTGCAAGCATACTAACCTAACCCTAGGTAAGGCATGTTAGAGCGAAAGACAGTAAACTCGAATGAGCCAAGAAAGAGCGGCGTGCGGTGCGGGGCCGGTCGGAGCGCACACTTTTCCCGGTGGCTGGCGGGCGAGAGAGTGCTGCGTCGCCGGCATCGGCAGAAGCCGAGCCGAAAAAAGTTAAAGTACAAACGTGCAAGCATACTAACCTAACCCTAGGTAAAGCATGTTAGAGCGAAAGACAGTAAACTCGAATGAGCCAAGAAAGAGCGGCGTGCGGTGCGGGGCCGGTCGGAGCGCACACTTTTGTCGGTGGCTGGCGGGCGAGAGATTGCTGCGTCGCTGGCATCGGCGTCGAAAGAAGCCGAGCCGAAAAAAGTTAAAGTACAAACGTGCAAGCATACTAACCTAACCCTAGGTAAGGCATGTTAGAGCGAAAAACAGTAAACTCGATTGAGCCAAGAAAGAGCGGCGTACGGTGCGGGGCCGGTCGGAGCGCACCCTTTTCTCGGTGGCTGGCGGGCGAGAGAGTGCTGCGTCGCCGGCATCGGCGTCGAAAGAAGCCGAGCCGAAAAAAGTTAAAGTACAAACGTGCAAGCATACTAACCTAACCCTAGGTAAGGCATGTTAGAGCGAAAGACAGTAAACTCGAATGAGCCAAGAAAGAGCGGCGTGCGGTGCGGGGCCGGTCGGAGCGCACACTTCTGTCGGTGGCTGGCGGGCGAGAAATTGCTGCGTCGCTGGCATCGGCGTCGAAAGAAGCCGAGCCGAAAAAAGTTAAAGTACAAACGTGCAAGCATACTAACCTAACCCTAGGTAAGGCATGTTAGAGCGAAAGACAGTAAACTCGAATGAGACAAGAAATAGCGGCGTGCGGTGCGGGGCCGGTCGGAGCGCACACTTCTCTCGGTGGCTGGCGGGCGAGAGAGTGCTGCGTCGCCGGCATCGGCGTCGAAAGAAGCCGAGCCGAAAAAAGTTAAATAACAAAAGTGCAAGCATACTAACCTAACCCTAGGTAATGCATGTTAGAGCGAAAGACAGTAAACTCGAATGAGCCAAGAAAGAGCGGCGTGCGGTGCGGGGCCGGTCGGAGCGCACACATCTCTCGGTGGCTGGCGGGCGAGTGAGTGCTGCGTCGCCGGCATCAGCGTCGAAAGAAGCCGAGCCGAAAAAAGTTAAAGCACAAACGTGCAAGCATACTAACCTAACCCTAGGTAAGGCATGTTAGAGCGAAAGACAGTAAACTCGAATGAGCCAAGAAAGAGCGGCGTACGGTGCGGGGCCGGTCGGAGCGCACCCTTTTCTCGGTGGCTGGCGGGCGAGAGAGTGCTGCGTCGCCGGCATCGGCGTCGAAATAAGCCGAGCCGAAAAAAGTTAAAGTACAAACGTGCAAGCATACTAACCTAACCCTAGGTAAGGCATGTTAGAGCGAAAGACAGTAAACTCGAATGAGCCAAGAAAGAGCGGCGTGCGGTGCGGGGCCGGTCGGAGCGCACACTTCTCTCGGTGGCTGGCGGGCGAGAGAGTGCTGCGTCGCCGGCATCGGCGTCGAAAGAAGCCGAGCCGAAAAAAGTTAAAGTACAATCGTGCAAGCATACTAACCTAACCCTAGGTAAGGCATGTTAGAGCGAAAGACAGTAAACTCGAATGAGCCAAGAAAGAGCGGCGTGCGGTGCGGGGCCGGTCGGAGCGCACACTTTTCTCGGTGGCTGGCGGGCAAGAGAGTGCTGCGTCGCCGGCATCGGCGTCGAAAGAAGCCGAGCCGAAAAAAGTTAAAGTACAAACGTGCAAGCATACTAACCTAACCCTAGGTAAGGCATGTTAGAGCGAAAGACAGTAAACTCGAATGAGCCAAGAAAGAGCGGCGTGCGGTGCGGGGCCGGTCGGAGCGCACACTTCTCTCGGTGGCTGGCGGGCGAGAGAGTGCTGCGTCGCCGGCATCAGCGTCGAAAGAAGCCGAGCCGAAAAAAGTTAAAGTACAAACGTGCAAACGTACAAACGTGCAAGCATACTAACCTAACCCTAGGTAAGGCATGTTAGAGCGAAAGACAGTAAACTCGAATGAGCCAAGAAAGAGCGGCGTGCGGTGCGGGGCCGGTCGGAGCGCACACTTCTCTCGGTGGCTGGCGGGCGAGAGAGTGCTGCGTCGCCGGCATCGGCGTCGAAAGAAGCCGAGCCGAAAAAAGTTAAAGTACAAACGTGCAAGCATACTAACCTTGGAGGGCAAGTCTGGTGCCAGCAGCCGCGGTAATTCCAGCTCCAACAGTGTATGCTAAAGTTGTTGCGGTTGAAAAGCTCGTAGTTGGATTTTGGGCGAGCGCCGCCGGTCCGTCGCAAGGCGTGTCACTGGTTGCGTTCGCCTCACCTTCGGTTCTCCGTCGGTGCTCTTGACTGAGTATCGGCGGTGGCCGATAAGTTTACTTTGAAAAAATTAGAGTGTTCAAAGCAGGCTGTTCGCCTGCATAGTGTTGCATGGAATAATGGAATAGGACCTCGGTTCTATTTTGTTGGTAGGTAAGGCATGTTAGAGCGAAAGACAGTAAACTCGAATGAGCCAAGAAAGAGCGGCGTGCGGTGCAGGGCCGGTCGGAGCGCACACTTTTCTCGGTGGCTGGCGGGCGAGAGAGTGCTGCGTCGCCGGCATCGGCGTCGAAAGAAGCCGAGCCGAAAAAAGTTAAAGTACAAACGTGCAAGCATACTAACCTAACCCTAGGTAAGGCATGTTAGAGCGAAAGACAGTAAACTCGAATGAGCCAAGAAATAGCGGCGTGCGGTGCGGGGCCGGTCGGAGCGCACACTTCTCTCGGTGGCTGGCGGGCGAGAGAGTGCTGCGTCGCCGGCATCGGCGTCGAAAGAAGCCGAGCCGAAAAAAGTTAAAGTACAAACGTGCAAGCATACTAACCTAACCCTAGGTAAGGCATGTTAGAGCGAAAGACAGTAAACTCGAATGAGCCAAGAAAGAGCGGCGTGCGGTGCGGGGCCGGTCGGAGCGCACACATCTCTCGGTGGCTGGCGGGCGAGTGAGTGCTGCGTCGCCGGCATCGGCGTCGAAAGAAGCCGAGCCGAAAAAAGTTAAAGTACAAACGTGCAAGCATACTAACCTAACCCTAGGTAAGGCATGTTAGGGCGAAAGACAGTAAACTCGAATGAGCCAAGAAAGAGCGGCGTGCGGTGCGGGGCCGGTCGGAGCGCACACTTCTCTCGGTGGATGGCGGGCGAGAGAGTGCTGCGTCGCCGGCATCGGCGTCGAAAGAAGCCGAGCCGAAAAAAGTTAAAGTACAAACGTGCAAGCATACTAACCTTGGAGGGCAAGTCTGGTGCCAGCAGCCGCGGTAATTCCAGCTCCAACAGTGTATGCTAAAGTTGTTGCGGTTGAAAAGCTCGTAGTTGGATTTTGGGCGAGCGCCGCCGGTCCGTCGCAAGGCGTGTCACTGGTTGCGTTCGCCTCACCTTCGGTTCTCCGTCGGTGCTCTTGACTGAGTATCGGCGGTGGCCGATAAGTTTACTTTGAAAAAATTAGAGTGTTCAAAGCAGGCTGTTCGCCTGCATAGTGTTGCATGGAATAATGGAATAGGACCTCGGTTCTATTTTGTTGGTAGGTAAGGCATGTTAGAGCGAAAGACAGTAAACTCGAATGAGCCAAGAAAGAGCGGCGTGCGGTGCAGGGCCGGTCGGAGCGCACACTTTACTCGGTGGCTGGCGGGCGAGAGAGTGCTGCGTCGCCGGCATCGGCGTCGAAAGAAGCCGAGCCGAAAAAAGTTAAAGTACAAACGTGCAAGCATACTAACCTAACCCTAGGTAAGGCATGTTAGAGCGAAAGACAGTAAACTCGAATGAGCCAAGAAATAGCGGCGTGCGGTGCGGGGCCGGTCGGAGCGCACACTTCTCTCGGTGGCTGGCGGGCGAGAGAGTGCTGCGTCGCCGGCATCGGCGTCGAAAGTAGCCGAGCCGAAAAAAGTTAAAGTACAAACGTGCAAGCATACTAACCTAACCCTAGGTAAGGCATGTTAGAGCGAAAGACAGTAAACTCGAATGAGCCAAGAAAGAGCGGCGTGCGGTGCGGGGCCGGTCGGAGCGCACACATCTCTCGGTGGCTGGCGGGCGAGTGAGTGCTGCGTCGCCGGCATCGGCGTCGAAAGAAGCCGAGCCGAAAAAAGTTAAAGTACAAACGTGCAAGCATACTAACCTAACCCTAGATAAGGCATGTTAGGGCGAAAGACAGTAAACTCGAATGAGCCAAGAAAGAGCGGCGTGCGGTGAGGGGCCGGTCGGAGCGCACACTTCTCTCGGTGGATGGCGGGCGAGAGAGTGCTGCGTCGCCGGCATCGGCGTCGAAAGAAGCCGAGCCCAAAAAAGTTAAAGTACAAACGTGCAAGCATACTAACCTAACCCTAGGTAAGGCATGTTAGAGCGAAAGACAGTAAACTCGAATGAGCCAAGAAAGAGCGGCGTGCGGTGCGGGGCCGGTCGGAGCGCACACTTTTCTCGGTGGCTGGCGGGCGAGAGAGTGCTGCGTCGCCGGCATCGGCGTCGAAAGAAGCCGAGCCGAAAAAAGTTAAAGTACAAACGTGCAAGCATACTAACCTTGGAGGGCAAGTCTGGTGCCAGCAGCCGCGGTAATTCCAGCTCCAACAGTGTATGCTAAAGTTGTTGCGGTTGAAAAGCTCGTAGTTGGATTTTGGGCGAGCGCCGCCGGTCCGTCGCAAGGCGTGTCACTGGTTGCGTTCGCCTCACCTTCGGTTCTCCGTCGGTGCTCTTGACTGAGTATCGGCGGTGGCCGATAAGTTTACTTTGAAAAAATTAGAGTGTTCAAAGCAGGCTGTTCGCCTGCATAGTGTTGCATGGAATAATGGAATAGGACCTCGGTTCTATTTTGTTGGTAGGTAAGGCATGTTAGAGCGAAAGACAGTAAACTCGAATGAGCCAAGAAAGAGCGGCGTGCGGTGCAAGGCCGGTCGGAGCGCACACTTTTCTCGGTGACTGGCGGGCGAGAGAGTGCTGCGTCGCCGGCATCGGCGTCGAAAGAAGCCGAGCCGAAAAAAGTTAAAGTACAAACGTGCAAGCATACTAACCTAACCCTAGGTAAGGCATGTTAGAGCGAAAGACAGTAAACTCGAATGAGCCAAGAAATAGCGGCGTGCGGTGCGGGGCCGGTCGGAGCGCACACTTCTCTCGGTGGCTGGCGGGCGAGAGAGTGCTGCGTCGCCGGCATCGGCGTCGAAAGAAGCCGAGCCGAAAAAAGTTAACTAACAAAAGTGCAAGCATACTAACCTAACCCTAGGTAAGGCATGTTAGAGCGAAAGACAGTAAACTCGAATGAGCCAAGAAAGAGCGGCGTGCGGTGCGGGGCCGGTCGGAGCGCACACATCTCTCGGTGGCTGGCGGGCGAGTGAGTGCTGCGTCGCCGGCATCGGCGTCGAAAGAATTCGAGCCGAAAAAAGTTAAAGTACAAACGTGCAAGCATACTAACCTAACCCTAGGTAAGGCATGTTAGAGCGAAAGACAGTAAACCCGAATGAGCCAAGAAAGAGCGGCGTGCGGTGCGGGGCCGGTCGGAGCGCACACTTTTCTCGGTGGCTGGAGGGCGAGAGAGTGCTGCGTCGCCGGCATCGGCGTCGAAAGAAGCCGAGCCGAAAAAAGTTAAAGTACAAACGTGCAAGCATACTAACCTAACTCTAGGTAAGGCATGTTAGAGCGAAAGACAGTAAACTCGAATGAGCCAAGAAAGAGCGGCGTGCGGTGCGGGGCCGGTCGGAGCGCACACTTCTCTCGGTGGCTGGCGGGCGAGAGAGTGCTGCGTCGCCGGCATCGGCGTCGAAAGAAGCCGAGCCGAAAAAAGTTAAAGTACAAACGTGCAAGCATACTAACCTAACCCTAGGTAAGGCATGTTAGAGCGAAAGACAGTAAACTCGAATGAGCCAAGAAAGAGCGGCGTGCGGTGCGGGGCCGGTCGGAGCGCACACTTCTCTCGGTGGCTGGCGGGCGAGAGAGTGCTGCGTCGCCGGCATCGGCGTCGAAAGAAGCCGAGCCGAAAAAAGTTAAAGTACAAACGTGCAAGCATACTAACCTAACCCTAGGTAAGGCATGTTAGAGCGAAAGACAACAAACTCGAATGAGCCAAGAAAGAGCGGCGTGCGGTGCGGGGCCGGTCGGAGCGCACACATCTCTCGGTGGCTGGCGGGCGAGAGAGTGCTGCGTCGCCGGCATCGGCGTCGAAAGAAGCCGAGCCGAAAAAAGTTAAAGTACTAACGTGCAAGCATACTAACCTAACCCTAGGTAAGGCATGTTAGAGCGAAAGACAGTAAACTCGAATGAGCCAAGAAAGAGCGGCGTGCGGTGCGGGGCCGGTAGAAGCGCACACTTCTCTCGGTGGCTGGCGGGCGAAAGAGTGCTGCGTCGCCGGCATCGGCGTCGAAATAAGCCGAGCCGAAAAAAGTTAAAGTACAAACGTGCAAGCATACTAACCTAACTCTAGGTAAGGCATGTTAGAGCGAAAGACAGTAAACTCGAATGAGCCAAGAAAGAGCGGCGTGCGGTGCGGGGCCGGTCGGAGCGCACACTTCTCTCGGTGGCTGGCGGGCGAGAGAGTGCTGCGTCGCCGGCATCGGCGTCGAAAGAAGCCGAGCCGAAAAAAGTTAAAGTACAAACGTTCAAGCATACTAACCTAACCCTAGGTAAGGCATGTTAGAGCGAGAGACAGTAAACTCGAATGAGCCAAGAAAGAGCGGCGTGCGGTGCGGGGCCGGTCGGAGCGCACACTTTTCTCGGTGGCTGGCGGGCAAGAGAGTGCTGCGTCGCCGGCATCGGCGTCGAAAGAAGCCGAGCCGAAAAAAGTTAAAGTACAAACGTGCAAGCATACTAACCTAACCCTAGGTAAGGCATGTTAGAGCGAAAGACAGTAAACTCGAATGAGCCAAGAAAGAGCGGCGTGCGGTGCTGGGCCGGTCGGAGCGCACACTTTTCTCCGTGGCTGGCGGGAGAGAGAGTGCTGCGTCGCCGGCATCGGCGTCGAAAGAAGCCGAGCCCAAAAAAGTTAAAGTACAAACGTGCAAGCATACTAACCTAACCCTAGGTAAGGCATGTTAGAGCGAAAGACAGTAAACTCGAATGAGCCAAGAAAGAGCGGCGTGCGGTGCGGGGCTGGTCGGAGCGCACACTTCTCTCGTGGCTGGCGGGCGAGAGAGTGCTGCGTCGCCGGCATCGGCGTCGAAAGAAGCCAAGCCGAAAAAAGTTAAAGTACAAACGTGCAAGCATACTAACCTAACCCTAGGTAAGGCATGTTAGAGCGAAAGACAGTAAACTCGAATGAGCCAAGAAAGAGCGGCGTGCGGTGCGGGGCCGGTCGGAGCGCACACTTTTCTCGGTGGCTGGCGGGCGAGAGAGTGCTGCGTCGCCGGCATCGGCGTCGAAATAAGCCGAGCCGAAAAAAGTTAAAGTACAAACGTGCAAGCATACTAACCTAACCCTAGGTAAGGCATGTTAGAGCGAAAGACAGTAAACTCGAATGAGCCAAGAAAGAGCGGCGTGCGGTGCTGGGCCGGTCGGAGCGCACACTTTTCTCGGTGGCTGGCGGGAGAGAGAGTGCTGCGTCGCCGGCATCGGCGTCGAAAGAAGCCGAGCCGAAAAAAGTTAAAGTACAAACGTGCAAGCATACTAACCTAACCCTAGGTAAGGCATGTCAGAGCGAAAGACAGTAAACTCGAATGAGCCAAGAAAGAGCGGCGTGCGGTGCGGGGCCGGTCGGAGCGCACACTTCTCTCGATGGCTGGCGGGCGAGAGAGTGCTGCGTCGCCCGCATCGGCGTCGAAAGAAGCCGAGCCGAAAAAAGTTAAAGTACAAACGTGCAAGCATACTAACCTAACCCTAGGTAAGGCATGTTAGAGCGAAAGACAGTAAACTCGAATGAGCCAAGAAAGAGCGGCGTGCGGTGCGGGGCCGGTCGGAGCGCACACTTTTCTCGGTGGCTGGCGGGCGAGAGAGTGCTGCGTCGCCGGCATCGGCGTCGAAAGAAGCCGAGCCGAAAAAAGTTAAAGTACAAACGTGCAAGCATACTAACTCAACCCTAGGTAAGGCATGTTAGAGCGAAAGACAGTAAACTCGAATGAGCCAAGAAAGAGCGGCGTGCGGTGCGGGGCCGGTCGGAGCGCACACTTTTCTCGGTGGCTGGCGGGCGAGAGAGTGCTGCGTCGCCGGCATCGGCGTCGAAAGAAGATGAGCCGAAAAAAGTTAAAGTACAAACGTGCAAGCATACTAACCTAACCCTAGGTAAGGCATGTTAGAGCGAAAGACAGTAAACTCGAATGAGCCAAGAAAGAGCGGCGTGTGGTGCGGGGCCGGTCGGAGCGCACACTTTTCTCGGTGGCTGGCGGGCGAGAGAGTGCTGCGTCGCCGGCATCGGCGTCGAAAGAAGCCGAGCCGAAAAAAGTTAAAGTACAAACGTGCAAGCATACTAACCTAACCCTAGGTAAGGCATGTTAGAGCGAAAGACAGTAAACTCGAATGAGCCAAGAAAGATCGGCGTGCGGTGCGGGGCCGGTCGGAGCGCACACTTCTCTCGGTGGCTGGCGGGCGAGAGAGTGCTGCGTCGCCGGCATCGGCGTCGAAAGAAGCCGAGCCGAAAAAAGTTAAAGTACAAACGTGCAAGCATACTAACCTAACCCTAGGTAAGGCATGTCAGAGCGAAAGACAGTAAACTCGAATGAGCCAAGAAAGAGCGGCGTGCGGTGCGGGGCCGGTCGGAGCGCACACTTCTCTCGATGGCTGGCGGGCGAGAGAGTGCTGCGTCGCCCGCATCGGCGTCGAAAGAAGCCGAGCCGAAAAAAGTTAAAGTACAAACGTGCAAGCATACTAACCTAACCCTAGGTAAGGCATGTTAGAGCGAAAGACAGTAAACTCGAATGAGCCAAGAAAGAGCGGCGTGCGGTGCGGGGCCGGTCGGAGCGCACACTTTTCTCGGTGGCTGGCGGGCGAGAGAGTGCTGCGTCGCCGGCATCGGCGTCGAAAGAAGCCGAGCCGAAAAAAGTTAAAGTACAAACGTGCAAGCATACTAACTCAACCCTAGGTAAGGCATGTTAGAGCGAAAGACAGTAACTCGAATGAGCCAAGAAAGAGCGGCGTGCGGTGCGGGGCCGGTCGGAGCGCACACTTTTCTCGGTGGCTGGCGGGCGAGAGAGTGCTGCGTCGCCGGCATCGGCGTCGAAAGAAGATGAGCCGAAAAAAGTTAAAGTACAAACGTGCAAGCATACTAACCTAACCCTAGGTAAGGCATGTTAGAGCGAAAGACAGTAAACTCGAATGAGCCAAGAAAGGGCGGCGTGCGGTGCGGGGCCGGTCGGAGCGCACACTTTTCTCGGTGGCTGGCGGGCGAGAGAGTGCTGCGTCGCCGGCATCGGCGTCGAAAGAAGCCGAGCCGAAAAAAGTTAAAGTACAAACGTGCAAGCATACTAACCTAACCCTAGGTAAGGCATGTTAGAGCGAAAGACAGTAAACTCGAATGAGCCAAGAAAGAGCGGCGTGCGGTGCGGGGCCGGTCGGAGCGCACACTTTTCTAGGTGGCTGGCGGGCGAGAGAGTGCTGCGTCGCCGGCATCGGCGTCGAAAGAAGCCGAGCCGAAAAAAGTTAAAGTACAAACGTGCAAGCATACTAACCTAACCCTAGGTAAGGCATGTTAGAGCGAAAGACAGTAAACTCGAATGAGCCAAGAAAGAGCGGCGTGCGGTGCGGGGCCGGTCGGAGCGCACACTTCTCTCGGTGGCTGGCGGGCGAGAGAGTGCTGCGTCGCCGGCATCGGCGTCGAAAGAAGCCGAGCCGAAAAAAGTTAAAGTACAAACGTGCAAGCATACTAACTCAACCCTAGGTAAGGCATGTTAGAGCGAAAGACAGTAAACTCGAATGAGCCAAGAAAGAGCGGCGTGCGGTGCGGGGCCGGTCGGAGCGCACACTTTTCTCGGTGGCTGGCGGGCGAGAGAGTGCTGCGTCGCCGGCATCGGCGTCGAAAGAAGATGAGCCGAAAAAAGTTAAAGTACAAACGTGCAAGCATACTAACCTAACCCTAGGTAAGGCATGTTAGAGCGAAAGACAGTAAACTCGAATGAGCCAAGAAAGAGCGGCGTGCGGTGCGGGGCCGGTCGGAGCGCACACTTTTCTCGGTGGCTGGCGGGCGAGAGAGTGCTGCGTCGCCGGCATCGGCGTCGAAAGAAGCCGAGCCGAAAAAAGTTAAAGTACAAACGTGCAAGCATACTAACCTAACCCTAGGTAAGGCATGTTAGAGCGAAAGACAGTAAACTCGAATGAGCCAAGAAAGAGCGGCGTGCGGTGCGGGGCCGGTCGGAGCGCACACTTTTCTAGGTGGCTGGTGGGCGAGAGAGTGCTGCGTCGCCGGCATCGGCGTCGAAAGAAGCCGAGCCGAAAAAAGTTAAAGTACAAACGTGCAAGCATACTAACCTAACCCTAGGTAAGGCATGTTAGAGCGAAAGACAGTAAACTCGAATGAGCCAAGAAAGATCGGCGTGCGGTGCGGGGCCGGTCGGAGCGCACACTTCTCTCGGTGGCTGGCGGGCGAGAGAGTGCTGCGTCGCCGGCATCGGCGTCGAAAGAAGCCGAGCCGAAAAAAGTTAAAGTACAAACGTGCAAGCATACTAACCTAACCCTAGGTAAGGCATGTCAGAGCGAAAGACAGTAAACTCGAATGAGCCAAGAAAGAGCGGCGTGCGGTGCGGGGCCGGTCGGAGCGCACACTTCTCTCGATGGCTGGCGGGCGAGAGAGTGCTGCGTCGCCCGCATCGGCGTCGAAAGAAGCCGAGCCGAAAAAAGTTAAAGTACAAACGTGCAAGCATACTAACCTAACCCTAGGTAAGGCATGTTAGAGCGAAAGACAGTAAACTCGAATGAGCCAAGAAAGAGCGGCGTGCGGTGCGGGGCCGGTCGGAGCGCACACTTTTCTCGGTGGCTGGCGGGCGAGAGAGTGCTGCGTCGCCGGCATCGGCGTCGAAAGAAGCCGAGCCGAAAAAAGTTAAAGTACAAACGTGCAAGCATACTAACTCAACCCTAGGTAAGGCATGTTAGAGCGAAAGACAGTAACTCGAATGAGCCAAGAAAGAGCGGCGTGCGGTGCGGGGCCGGTCGGAGCGCACACTTTTCTCGGTGGCTGGCGGGCGAGAGAGTGCTGCGTCGCCGGCATCGGCGTCGAAAGAAGATGAGCCGAAAAAAGTTAAAGTACAAACGTGCAAGCATACTAACCTAACCCTAGGTAAGGCATGTTAGAGCGAAAGACAGTAAACTCGAATGAGCCAAGAAAGGGCGGCGTGCGGTGCGGGGCCGGTCGGAGCGCACACTTTTCTCGGTGGCTGGCGGGCGAGAGAGTGCTGCGTCGCCGGCATCGGCGTCGAAAGAAGCCGAGCCGAAAAAAGTTAAAGTACAAACGTGCAAGCATACTAACCTAACCCTAGGTAAGGCATGTTAGAGCGAAAGACAGTAAACTCGAATGAGCCAAGAAAGAGCGGCGTGCGGTGCGGGGCCGGTCGGAGCGCACACTTTTCTAGGTGGCTGGCGGGCGAGAGAGTGCTGCGTCGCCGGCATCGGCGTCGAAAGAAGCCGAGCCGAAAAAAGTTAAAGTACAAACGTGCAAGCATACTAACCTAACCCTAGGTAAGGCATGTTAGAGCGAAAGACAGTAAACTCGAATGAGCCAAGAAAGAGCGGCGTGCGGTGCGGGGCCGGTCGGAGCGCACACTTCTCTCGGTGGCTGGCGGGCGAGAGAGTGCTGCGTCGCCGGCATCGGCGTCGAAAGAAGCCGAGCCGAAAAAAGTTAAAGTACAAACGTGCAAGCATACTAACCTAACCCTAGGTAAGGCATGTTAGAGCGAAAGACAGTAAACTCGAATGAGCCAAGAAAGAGCGGCGTGCGGTGCGGGGCCGGTCGGAGCGCACACTTTTCTCGGTGGCTGGCGGGCGAGAGAGTGCTGCGTCGCCGGCATCGGCGTCGAAAGAAGCCGAGCCGAAAAAAGTTAAAGTACAAACGTGCAAGCATACTAACCTAACCCTAGGTAAGGCATGTTAGAGCGAAAGACAGTAAACTCGAATGAGCCAAGAAAGAGCGGCGTGCGGTGCGGGGCCGGTCGGAGCGCACACTTTTCTCGGTGGCTGGCGGGCGAGAGAGTGCTGCGTCGCCGGCATCGGCGTCGAAAGAAGACGAGCCGAAAAAAGTTAAAGTACAAACGTGCAAGCATACTAACCTAACCCTAGGTAAGGCATGTTAGAGCGAAAGACAGTAAACTCGAATGAGCCAAGAAAGAGCGGCGTGCGGTGCGGGGCCGGTCGGATCGCACACTTTTCTCGGTGGCTGGCGGGCGAGAGAGTGCTGCGTCGCCGGCATCGGCGTCGAAAGAAGCCGAGCCGAAAAAAGTTAAAGTACAAACGTGCAAGCATACTAACCTAACCCTAGGTAAGGCATGTTAGAGCGAAAGACAGTAAACTCGAATGAGCCAAGAAAGAGCGGCGTGCGGTGCGGGGCCGGTCGGAGCGCACACTTTTCTAGGTGGCTGGCGGGCGAGAGAGTGCTGCGTCGCCGGCATCGGCGTCGAAAGAAGCCGAGCCGAAAAAAGTTAAAGTACAAACGTGCAAGCATACTAACCTAACCCTACGTAAGGCATGTTAGAGCGAAAGACAGTAAACTCGAATGAGCCAAGAAAGAGCGGCGTGCGGTGCGGGGCCGGTCGGAGCGCACACTTTTCTCGGTGGCTGGCGGGCGAGAGAGTGCTGCGTCGCCGGCATCGGCGTCGAAAGAAGCCGAGCCGAAAAAAGTTAAAGTACAAACGTGCAAGCATACTAACCTAACCCTAGGTAAGGCATGTTAGAGCGAAAGACAGTAAACTCGAATGAGCCAAGAAAGAGCGGCGTGCGGTGCGGGGCCGGTCGGAGCGCACACATCTCTCGGTGGCTGGCAGGCGAGAGAGTGCTGCGTCGCCGGCATCGGCGTCGAAAGAAGCCGAGCCGAAAAAAGTTAAAGTACAAACGTGCAAGCATACTAACCTTACCCTAGGTAAGGCATGTTAGAGCGAAAGACAGTAAACTCGAATGAGCCAAGAAAGAGCGGCGTGCGGTGCGGGGCCGGTCGGAGCGCACACTTCTCTCGGTGGCTGGCGGGCGAGAGAGTGCTGCGTCGCCGGCATCGGCGTCGAAAGAAGCCGAGCCGAAAAAAGTTAAAGTACAAACGTGCAAGCATACTAACCTAACCCTAGGTAAGGCATGTTAGAGCGAAAGACAGTAAACTCGAATGAGCCAAGAAAGAGCGGCGTGCGGTGCGGGGCCGGTCGGAGCGCACACATCTCTCGGTGGCTGGCGGGCGAGAGAGTGCTGCGTCGCCGGCATCGGCGTCGAAAGAAGCCGAGCCGAAAAAAGCTAAAGTACAAACGTGCAAGCATACTAACCTAACCCTAGGTAAGGCATGTTAGAGCGAAAGACAGTAAACTCGAATGAGCCTAGAAAGAGCGGCGTGCGGTGCGGGGCCGGTCGGAGCGAACACTTCTCTCGGTGGCTGGCGGGCGAGAGAGTGCTGCGTCGCCGGCATCGGCGTCGAAAGAAGCCGAGCCGAAAAAAGTTAAAGTACAAACGTGCAAGCATACTAACCTAACCCTAGGTAAGGCATGTTAGAGCGAAAGACAGTAAACTCGAATGAGCCAAGAAAGAGCGGCGTGCGGTGCGGGGCCGGTCGGAGCGAACACTTCTCTCGGTGGCTGGCGGGCGAGAGAGTGCTGCGTCGCCGGCATCGGCGTCGAAAGAAGCCGAGCAGAAAAAAGTTAAAGTACAAACGTGCAAGCATACTAACCCAACCCTAGGTAAGGCATGTTAGAGCGAAAGACAGTAAACTCGAATGAGCCAAGAAAGAGCGGCGTGCGGTGCGGGGCCCGTCGGAGCGAACACTTCTCTCGGTGGCTGGCGGGCGAGAGAGTGCTGCGTCGCCGGCATCGGCGTCGAAAGAAGCCGAGCAGAAAAAAGTTAAAGTACAAACGTGCAAGCATACTAACCCAACCCTAGGTAAGGCATGTTAGAGCGAAAGACAGTAAACTCGAATGAGCCAAGAAAGAGCGGCGTGCGGTGCGGGGCCGGTCGGAGCGCACACTTCTCTCGGTGGCTGGCGGGCGAGAGAGTGCTGCGTCGCCGGCATCGGCGTCGAAAGAAGCCGAGCCGAAAAAAGTTAAAGTACAAACGTGCAAGCATACTAACCTAACCCTAGGTAAGGCATGTTAGAGCGAAAGACAGTAAACTCGAATGAGCCAAGAAAGAGCGGCGTGCGGTGCAGGGCCGGTCGGAGCGCACACTTTTCTCGGTGGCTGGCGGGCGAGAGAGTGCTGCGTCGCCGGCATCGGCGTCGAAAGAAGCCGAGCCGAAAAAAGTTAAAGTACAAACGTGCAAGCATACTAACCTAACCCTAGGTAAGGCATGTTAGAGCGAAAGACAGTAAACTCGAATGAGCCAAGAAAGAGCGGCGTGCGGTGCGGGGCCGGTCGGAGCGCACACTTTTCTCGGTGGCTGGCGGGCGAGAGAGTGCTGCGTCGCCGGCATCGGCGTCGAAAGAAGCCGAGCCGAAAAAAATTAAAGTACAAACGTGCAAGCATACTAACCTAACCCTAGGTAAGGCATGTTAGAGCGAAAGACAGTAAACTCGAATGAGCCAAGAAAGAGCGGCGTGCGGTGCGGGGCCGGTCGGAGCGCACACTTTTCTAGGTGGCTGGCGGGCGAGAGAGTGCTGCGTCGCCGGCATCGGCGTCGAAAGAAGCCGAGCCGAAAAAAGTTAAAGTATAAACGTGCAAGCATACTAACCTAACCATAGGTAAGGCATGTTAGAGCGAAAGACAGTAAACTCGAATGACCCAAGAAAGAGTTGCGTGCGGTGCGGGGCCGGTCGGAGCGCACACTTTTCTCGGTGGCTGGCGGGCGAGAGAGTGCTGCGTCGCCGGCATCGGCGTCGAAAGAAGCCGAGCCGAAAAAAGTTAAAGTACAAACGTGCAAGCATACTAACCTAACCCTAGGTAAGGCATGTTAGAGCAAAAGACAGTAAACTCGAATGAGCCAAGAAAGAGCGGCGTGCGGTGCGGGGCCGGTCGGAGCGCACACATCTCTCGGTGGCTGGCGGGCGAGAGAGTGCTGCGTCGCCGGCATCGGCGTCGAAAGAAGCCGAGCCGAAAAAAGTTAAAGTACAAACGTGCAAGCATACTAACCTTACCCTAGGTAAGGCATGTTAGAGCGAAAGTCAGTAAACTCGAATGAGCCAAGAAAGAGCGGCGTGCGGTGCGGGGCCGGTCGGAGCGCACACTTCTCTCGGGGCTGGCGGGCGAGAGAGTGCTGCGTCGCCGGCATCGGCGTCGAAAGAAGCCGAGCCGAAAAAAGTTAAAGTACAAACGTGCAAGCATACTAACCTAACCCTAGGTAAGGCATGTTAGAGCGAAAAACAGTAAACTCGAATGAGCCAAGAAAGAGCGGCGTGCGGTGCGGGGCCGGTCGGAGCGCACACATCTCTCGGTGGCTGGCGGGCGAGAGAGTGCTGCGTCGCCGGCATCGGCGTCGAAAGAAGCCGAGCCGAAAAAAGTTAAAGTACAAACGTGCAAGCATACTAACCTAACCCTAGGTAAGGCATGTTAGAGCGAAAGACAGTAAACTCGAATGAGCCAAGAAAGAGCGGCGTGCGGTGCGGGGCCGGTCGGAGCGCACACTTCTCTCGGTGGCTGGCGGGCGAGAGAGTGCTGCGTCGCCGGCATCGGCGTCGAAAGAAGCCGAGCCGAAAAAGGTTAAAGTACAAACGTGCAAGCATACTAACCTAACCCTAGGTAAGGCATGTTAGAGCGAAAGACAGTAAACTCGAATGAGCCAAGAAAGAGCGGCGTGCGGTGCGGGGCCGGTCGGATCGCACACTTTTCTCGGTGGCTGGCGGGCGAGAGAGTGCTGCGTCGCAGGCATCGGCGTCGAAAGAAGCCGAGCCGAAAAAAGTTAAAGTACAAACGTGCAAGCATACTAACCTAACCCTAGGTAAGGCATGTTAGAGCGAAAGACAGTAAACTCGAATGAGCAAAGGAAGAGCGGCGTGCGGTGCGGGGCCGGTCGGAGCGCACACTTTTCTCGGTGGCTGGCGGGCGAGAGAGTGCTGCGTCGCCGGCAACGGCGTCGAAAGAAGCCGAGCCGAAAAAATTTAAAGTACAAACGTGCAAGCATACTAACCTAACCCTAGGTAAGGCATGTTAGAGCGAAAGACAGTAAACTCGAATGAGCCAAGAAAGAGCGGCGTGCGGTGCGGGGCCGGTCGGAGCGCACACTTTTCTAGGTGGCTGGCGGGCGAGAGAGTGCTGCGTCGCCGGCATCGGCGTCGAAAGAAGCCGAGCCGAAAAAAGTTAAAGTACAAACGTGCAAGCATACTAACCTAACCCTAGGTAAGGCATGTTAGAGCGAAAGACAGTAAACTCGAATGAGCCAAGAAAGAGCGGCGTGCGGTGCGGGGCCGGTCGGAGCGCACACTTTTCTCGGTGGCTGGCGGGCGAGAGAGTGCTGCGTCGCCGGCATCGGCGTCGAAAGAAGCCGAGCCGAAAAAAGTTAAAGTACAAACGTGCAAGCATACTAACCTAACCCTAGGTAAGGCATGTTAGAGCGAAAGACAGTAAACTCGAATGAGCCAAGAAAGAGCGGCGTGCGGTGCGGGGCCGGTCGGAGCGCACACTTTTCTCGGTGGCTGGCGGGCGAGAGAGTGCTGCGTCGCCGGCATCGGCGTCGAAAGAAGCCGAGCCGAAAAAAGTTAAAGTACAAACGTGCAAGCATACTAACCTAACCCTAGGTAAGGAATGTTAGAGCGAAAGACAGTAAACTCGAATGAGCCAAGAAAGAGCGGCGTGCGGTGCGGGGCCGGTCGGAGCGAACACTTCTCTCGGTGGCTGGCGGGCGAGAGAGTGCTGCGTCGCCGGCATCGGCGTCGAAAGAAGCCGAGCAGAAAAAAGTTAAAGTACAAACGTGCAAGCATACTAACCCAACCCTAGGTAAGGCATGTTAGAGCGAAAGACAGTAAACTCGAATGAGCCAAGAAAGAGCGGCGTGCGGTGCGGGGCCGGTCGGAGCGCACACTTTTCTCGGTGGCTGGCGGGCGAGAGAGTGCTGCGTCGCCGGCATCGGCGTCGAAAGAAGCCGAGCCGAAAAAAGTTAAAGTACAAACGTGCAAGCATACTAACCTAACCCTAGGTAAGGCATGTTAGAGCGAAAGACAGTAAACTCGAATGAGCCAAGAAAGAGCGGCGTGCGGTGCGGGGCCGGTCGGAGCGCACACTTCTCTCGGTGGCTGGCGGGCGAGAGAGTGCTGCGTCGCCGGCATCGGCGTCGAAAGAAGCCGAGCCGAAAAAAGTTAAAGTACAAACGTGCAAGCATACTAACCTAACCCTAGGTAAGGCATGTTAGAGCGAAAGACAGTAAACTCGAATGAGCCAAGAAAGAGCGGCGTGCGGTGCGGGGCCGGTCGGAGCGCACACTTTTCTCGGTGGCTGGCGGGCGAGAGAGTGCTGCGTCGCCGGCATCGGCGTCGAAAGAAGCCGAGCCGAAAAAAGTTAAAGTACAAACGTGCAAGCATACTAACCTAACCCTAGGTAAGGCATGTTAGAGCGAAAGACAGTAAACTCGAATGAGCCAAGAAAGAGCGGCTTGCGGTGCGGGGCCGGTCGGAGCGCACACTTTTCTCGGTGGCTGGCGGGCGAGAGAGTGCTGCGTCGCCGGCATCGGCGTCGAAAGAAGCCGAGCCGAAAAAAATTAAAGTACAAACGTGCAAGCATACTAACCTAACCCTAGGTTAGGCATGTTAGAGCGAAAGACAGTAAACTCGAATGAGCCTAGAAAGAGCGGCGTGCGGTGCGGGGCCGGTCGGAGCGCACACTTTTCTCGGTGGCTGGCGGGCGAGAGAGTGCTGCGTCGCCGGCATCGGCGTCGAAAGAAGCCGAGCCGAAAAAAGTTAAAGTACAAACGTGCAAGCATACTAACCTAACCCTAGGTAAGGCATGTTAGAGCGAAAGACAGTAAACTCGAATGAGCCAAGAAAGAGCGGCGTGCGGTGCGGGGCCGGTCGGAGCGCACACTTTTCTAGGTGGCTGGCGGGCGAGAGAGTGCTGCGTCGCCGGCATCGGCGTCGAAAGAAGCCGAGCCGAAAAAAGTTAAAGTACAAACGTGCAAGCATACTAACCTAACCCTAGGTAAGGCATGTTAGAGCAAAAGACAGTAAACTCGAATGAGCCAAGAAAGAGCGGCGTGCGGTGCGGGGCCGGTCGGAGCGCACACATCTCTCGGTGGCTGGCGGGCGAGAGAGTGCTGCGTCGCCGGCATCGGCGTCGAAAGAAGCCGAGCCGAAAAAAGTTAAAGTACAAACGTGCAAGCATACTAACCTTACCCTAGGTAAGGCATGTTAGAGCGAAAGACAGTAAACTCGAATGAGCCAAGAAAGAGCGGCGTGCGGTGCGGGGCCGGTCGGAGCGCACACTTCTCTCGGGGCTGGCGGGCGAGAGAGTGCTGCGTCGCCGGCATCGGCGTCGAAAGAAGCCGAGCCGAAAAAAGTTAAAGTACAAACGTGCAAGCATACTAACCTAACCCTAGGTAAGGCATGTTAGAGCGGAAGACAGTAAACTCGAATGAGCCAAGAAAGAGCGGCGTGCGGTGCGGGGCCGGTCGGAGCGCACACATCTCTCGGTGGCTGGCGGGCGAGAGAGTGCTGCGTCGCCGGCATCGGCGTCGAAAGAAGCCGAGCCGAAAAAAGTTAAAGTACAAACGTGCAAGCATACTAACCTAACCCTAGGTAAGGCATGTTAGAGCGAAAGACAGTAAACTCGAATGAGCCAAGAAAGAGCGGCGTGCGGTGCGGGGCCGGTCGGAGCGCACCCTTTTCTCGGTGGCTGGCGGGCGAGAGAGTGCTGCGTCGCCGGCATCGGCGTCGAAAGAAGCCGAGCCGAAAAAAGTTAAAGTACAATCGTGCAAGCATACTAACCTAACCCTAGGTAAGGAATGTTAGAGCGAAAGACAGTAAACTCGAATGAGCCAAGAAAGAGCGGCGTGCGGTGCGGGGCCGGTCGGAGCGCACACTTCTCTCGGTGGCTGGCGGGCGAGAGAGTGCTGCGTCGCCGGCATCGGCGTCGAAAGAAGCCGAGCAGAAAAAAGTTAAAGTACAAACGTGCAAGCATACTAACCCAACCCTAGGTAAGGCATGTTAGAGCGAGAGACAGTAAACTCGAATGAGCCAAGAAAGAGCGGCGTGCGGTGCTGGGCCGGTCGGAGCGCACACTTTTCTCGGTGGCTGGCGGGCAAGAGAGTGCTGCGTCGCCGGCATCGGCGTCGAAAGAAGCCGAGCCGAAAAAAGTTAAAGTACAAACGTGCAAGCATACTAACCTAACCCTAGGTAAGGCATGTTAGAGCGAAAGACAGTAAACTCGAATGAGCCAAGAAAGAGCGGCGTGCGGTGCGGGGCCGGTCGGAGCGCACACTTTTCTCGGTGGCTGGCGGGCGAGAGAGTGCTGCGTCGCCGGCATCGGCGTCGAAAGAAGCCGAGCCGAAAAAAGTTAAAGTACAAACGTGCAAGCATACTAACCTAACCCTAGGTAAGGCATGTTAGAGCGAAAGACAGTAAACTCGAATGAGCCAAGAAAGAGCGGCGTGCGGTGCTGGGCCGGTCGGAGCGCACACTTTTCTCGGTGGCTGGCGGGAGAGAGAGTGCTGCGTCGCCGGCATCGGCGTCGAAAGAAGCCGGGCCGAAAAAAGTTAAAGTACAAACGTGCAAGCATACTAACCTAACCCTAGGTAAGGCATGTTAGAGCGAAAGACAGTAAACTCGAATGAGCCAAGAAAGAGCGGCGTGCGGTGCGGGGCTGGTCGGAGCGCACACTTCTCTCGTGGCTGGCGGGCGAGAGAGTGCTGCGTCGCCGGCATCGGCGTCGAAAGAAGCCAAGCCGAAAAAAGTTAAAGTACAAACGTGCAAGCATACTAACCTAACCCTAGGTAAGGCATGTTAGAGCGAAAGACAGTAAACTCGAATGAGCCAAGAAAGAGCGGCGTGCGGTGCGGGGCCGGTCGGAGCGCACACTTTTCTCGGTGGCTGGCGGGCGAGAGAGTGCTGCGTCGCCGGCATCGGCGTCGAAAGAAGCCGAGCCGAAAAAAGTTAAAGTACAAACGTGCAAGCATACTAACCTAACCCTAGGTAAGGCATGTTAGAGCGAAAGACAGTAAACTCGAATGAGCCAAGAAAGAGCGGCGTGCGGTGCTGGGCCGGTCGGAGCGCACACTTTTCTCGGTGGCTGGCGGGAGAGAGAGTGCTGCGTCGCCGGCATCGGCGTCGAAAGAAGCCGAGCCGAAAAAAGTTAAAGTACAAACGTGCAAGCATACTAACCTAACCCTAGGTAAGGCATGTTAGAGCGAAAGACAGTAAACTCGAATGAGCCAAGAAAGATCGGCGTGCGGTGCGGGGCCGGTCGGAGCGCACACTTCTCTCGGTGGCTGGCGGGCGAGAGAGTGCTGCGTCGCCGGCATCGGCGTCGAAAGAAGCCGAGCCGAAAAAAGTTAAAGTACAAACGTGCAAGCATACTAACCTAACCCAAGGTAAGGCATGTCAGAGCGAAAGACAGTAAACTCGAATGAGCCAAGAAAGAGCGGCGTGCGGTGCGGGGCCGGTCGGAGCGCACACTTCTCTCGGTGGCTGGCGGGCGAGAGAGTGCTGCGTCGCCCGCATCGGCGTCGAAAGAAGCCGAGCCGAAAAAAGTTAAAGTACAAACGTGCAAGCATACTAACCTAACCCTAGGTAAGGCATGTTAGAGCGAAAGACAGTAAACTCGAATGAGCCAAGAAAGAGCGGCGTGCGGTGCGGGGCCGGTCGGAGCGCACACTTTTCTCGGTGGCTGGCGGGCGAGAGAGTGCTGCGTCGCCGGCATCGGCGTCGAAAGAAGCCGAGCCGAAAAAAGTTAAAGTACAAACGTGCAAGCATACTAACTCAACCCTAGGTAAGGCATGTTAGAGCGAAAGACAGTAAACTCGAATGAGCCAAGAAAGAGCGGCGTGCGGTGCGGGGCCGGTCGGAGCGCACACTTTTCTCGGTGGCTGGCGGGCGAGAGAGTGCTGCGTCGCCGGCATCGGCGTCGAAAGAAGCCGAGCCGAAAAAAGTTAAAGTACAAACGTGCAAGCATACTAACCTAACCCTAGGTAAGGCATGTTAGAGCGAAAGACAGTAAACTCGAATGAGCCAAGAAAGAGCGGCGTGCGGTGCGGGGCCGGTCGGAGCGCACACTTTTCTCGGTGGCTGGCGGGCGAGAGAGTGCTGCGTCGCCGGCATCGGCGTCGAAAGAAGCCGAGCCGAAAAAAGTTAAAGTACAAACGTGCAAGCATACTAACCTAACCCTAGGTAAGGCATGTTAGAGCGAAAGACAGTAAACTCGAATGAGCCAAGAAAGAGCGGCGTGCGGTGCGGGGCCGGTCGGAGCGCACACTTTTCTAGGTGGCTGGCGGGCGAGAGAGTGATGCGTCGCCGGCATCGGCGTCGAAAGAAGCCGAGCCGAAAAAAGTTAAAGTACAAACGTGCAAGCATACTAACCTAACCCTAGGTAAGGCATGTTAGAGCGAAAGACAGTAAACTCGAATGAGCCAAGAAAGAGCGGCGTGCGGTGCGGGGCCGGTCGGAGCGCACACTTTTCTCGGTGGCTGGCGGGCGAGAGAGTGCTGCGTCGCCGGCATCGGCGTCGAAAGAAGCCGAGCCGAAAAAAGTTAAAGTACAAACGTGCAAGCATACTAACCTAACCCTAGGTAAGGCATGTTAGAGCGAAAGACAGTAAACTCGAATGAGCCAAGAAAGAGCGGCGTGCGGTGCGGGGCCGGTCGGATCGCACACTTTTCTCGGTGGCTGGCGGGCGAGAGAGTGCTGCGTCGCCGGCATCGGCGTCGAAAGAAGCCGAGCCGAAAAAAGTTAAAGTACAAACGTGCAAGCATACTAACCTAACCCTAGGTAAGGCATGTTAGAGCGAAAGACAGTAAACTCGAATGAGCAAAGGAAGAGCGGCGTGCGGTGCGGGGCCGGTCGGAGCGCACACTTTTCTCGGTGGCTGGCGGGCGAGAGAGTGCTGCGTCGCCGGCAACGGCGTCGAAAGAAGCCGAGCCGAAAAAAGTTAAAGTACAAACGTGCAAGCATACTAACCTAACCCTAGGTAAGGCATGTTAGAGCGAAAGACAGTAAACTCGAATGAGCCAAGAAAGAGCGGCGTGCGGTGCGGGGCCGGTCGGAGCGCACACTTTTCTAGGTGGCTGGCGGGCGAGAGAGTGCTGCGTCGCCGGCATCGGCGTCGAAAGAAGCCGAGCCGAAAAAAGTTAAAGTACAAACGTGCAAGCATACTAACCTAACCCTAGGTAAGGCATGTTAGAGCGAAAGACAGTAAACTCGAATGAGCCAAGAAAGAGCGGCGTGCGGTGCGGGGCCGGTCGGAGCGCACACTTTTCTCGGTGGCTGGCGGGCGAGAGAGTGCTGCGTCGCCGGCATCGGCGTCGAAAGAAGCCGAGCCGAAAAAAGTTAAAGTACAAACGTGCAAGCATACTAACCTAACCCTAGGTAAGGCATGTTAGAGCGAAAGACAGTAAATTCGAATGAGCCAAGAAAGAGCGGCGTGCGGTGCGGGGCCGGTCGGAGCGCACACATCTCTCGGTGGCTGGCAGGCGAGAGAGTGCTGCGTCGCCGGCATCGGCGTCGAAAGAAGCCGAGCCGAAAAAAGTTAAAGTACAAACGTGCAAGCATACTAACCTAACCCTAGGTAAGGCATGTTAGAGCGAAAGACAGTAAACTCGAATGAGCCAAGAAAGAGCTGCGTGCGGTGCGGGGCCGGTCGGAGCGCACACATCTCTCGGTGGCTGGCGGGCGAGAGAGTGCTGCGTCGCCGGCATCGGCGTCGAAAGAAGCCGAGCCGAAAAAAGTTAAAGTACAAACGTGCAAGCATACTAACCTAACCCTAGGTAAGGCATGTTAGAGCGAAAGACAGTAAACTCGAATGAGCCAAGAAAGAGCGGCGTGCGGTGCGGGGCCGGTCGGAGCGCACACATCTCTCGGTGGCTGGCAGGCGAGAGAGTGCTGCGTCGCCGGCATCGGCGTCGAAAGAAGCCGAGCCGAAAAAAGTTAAAGTACAAACGTGCAAGCATACTAACCTTACCCTAGGTAAGGCATGTTAGAGCGAAAGACAGTAAACTCGAATGAGCCAAGAAAGAGCGGCGTGCGGTGCGGGGCCGGTCGCAGCACACTTCTCTCGGTGGCTGGCGGGCGAGAGAGTGCTGCGTCGCCGGCATCGGCGTCGAAAGAAGCCGAGCCGAAAAAAGTTAAAGTACAAACGTGCAAGCATACTAACCTAACCCTAGGTAAGGCATGTTAGAGCGAAAGACAGTAAACTCGAATGATCCAAGAAAGAGCGGCGTGCGGTGCGGGGCCGGTCGGAGCGCACACATCTCTCGGTGGCTGGCGGGCGAGAGAGTGCTGCGTCGCCGGCATCGGCGTCGAAAGAAGCCGAGCCGAAAAAAGTTAAAGTACAAACGTGCAAGCATACTAACCTAACCCTAGGTAAGGCATGTTAGAGCGAAAGACAGTAAACTCGAATGAGCCAAGAAAGAGCGGCGTGCGGTGCGGGGCCGGTCGGAGCGCACACTTTTCTCGGTGGCTGGCGGGCGAGAGAGTGCTGCGTCGCCGGCACCGGCGTCGAAAGAAGCCGAGCCGAAAAAAGTTAAAGTACAAACGTGCAAGCATACTAACCTAACCCTAGGTAAGGAATGTTAGAGCGAAAGACAGTAAACTCGAATGAGCCAAGAAAGAGCGGCGTGCGGTGCGGGGCCGGTCGGAGCGCACACTTTTCTCGGTGGCTGGCGGGCGAGAGAGTGCTGCGTCGCCGGCATCGGCGTCGAAAGAAGCCGAGCCGAAAAAAGTTAAAGTACAAACGTGCAAGCATACTAACCTAACCCTAGGTAAGGCATGTTAGAGCGAAAGACAGTAAACTCGAATGAGCCAAGAAAGAGCGGCGTGCGGTGCGGGGCCGGTCGGATCGCACACTTTTCTCGGTGGCTGGCGGGCGAGAGAGTGCTGCGTCGCCGGCATCGGCGTCGAAAGAAGCCGAGCCGAAAAAAGTTAAAGTACAAACGTGCAAGCATACTAACCTAACCCTAGGTAAGGCATGTTAGAGCGAAAGACAGTAAACTCGAATGAGCAAAGGAAGAGCGGCGTGCGGTGCGGGGCCGGTCGGAGCGCACACTTTTCTCGGTGGCTGGCGGGCGAGAGAGTGCTGCGTCGCCGGCAACGGCGTCGAAAGAAGCCGAGCCGAAAAAAGTTAAAGTACAAACGTGCAAGCATACTAACCTAACCCTAGGTAAGGCATGTTAGAGCGAAAGACAGTAAACTCGAATGAGCCAAGAAAGAGCGGCGTGCGGTGCGGGGCCGGTCGGAGCGCACACTTTTCTAGGTGGCTGGCGGGCGAGAGAGTGCTGCGTCGCCGGCATCGGCGTCGAAAGAAGCCGAGCCGAAAAAAGTTAAAGTACAAACGTGCAAGCATACTAACCTAACCCTAGGTAAGGCATGTTAGAGCGAAAGACAGTAAACTCGAATGAGCCAAGAAAGAGCGGCGTGCGGTGCGGGGCCGGTCGGAGCGCACACTTTTCTCGGTGGCTGGCGGGCGAGAGAGTGCTGCGTCGCCGGCATCGGCGTCGAAAGAAGCCGAGCCGAAAAAAGTTAAAGTACAAACGTGCAAGCATACTAACCTAACCCTAGGTAAGGCATGTTAGAGCGAAAGACAGTAAACTCGAATGAGCCAAGAAAGAGCGGCGTGCGGTGCGGGGCCGGTCGGAGCGCACACATCTCTCGGTGGCTGGCGGGCGAGAGAGTGCTGCGTCGCCGGCATCGGCGTCGAAAGAAGCCGAGCCGAAAAAAGTTAAAGTACAAACGTGCAAGCATACTAACCTAACCCTAGGTAAGGCATGTTAGAGCGAAAGACAGTAAACTCGAATGAGCCAAGAAAGAGCGGCGTGCGGTGCGGGGCCGGTCGGAGCGCACACATCTCTCGGTGGCTGGCAGGCGAGAGAGTGCTGCGTCGCCGGCATCGGCGTCGAAAGAAGCCGAGCCGAAAAAAGTTAAAGTACAAACGTGCAAGCATACTAACCTTACCCTAGGTAAGGCATGTTAGAGCGAAAGACAGTAAACTCGAATGAGCCAAGAAAGAGCGGCGTGCGGTGCGGGGCCGGTCGCAGCACACTTCTCTCGGTGGCTGGCGGGCGAGAGAGTGCTGCGTCGCCGGCATCGGCGTCGAAAGAAGCCGAGCCGAAAAAAGTTAAAGTACAAACGTGCAAGCATACTAACCTAACCCTAGGTAAGGCATGTTAGAGCGAAAGACAGTAAACTCGAATGATCCAAGAAAGAGCGGCGTGCGGTGCGGGGCCGGTCGGAGCGCACACATCTCTCGGTGGCTGGCGGGCGAGAGAGTGCTGCGTCGCCGGCATCGGCGTCGAAAGAAGCCGAGCCGAAAAAAGTTAAAGTACAAACGTGCAAGCATACTAACCTAACCCTAGGTAAGGCATGTTAGAGCGAAAGACAGTAAACTCGAATGAGCCAAGAAAGAGCGGCGTGCGGTGCGGGGCCGGTCGGAGCGCACACTTTTCTCGGTGGCTGGCGGGCGAGAGAGTGCTGCGTCGCCGGCACCGGCGTCGAAAGAAGCCGAGCCGAAAAAAGTTAAAGTACAAACGTGCAAGCATACTAACCTAACCCTAGGTAAGGAATGTTAGAGCGAAAGACAGTAAACTCGAATGAGCCAAGAAAGAGCGGCGTGCGGTGCGGGGCCGGTCGGAGCGAACACTTCTCTCGGTGGCTGGCGGGCGAGAGAGTGCTGCGTCGCCGGCATCGGCGTCGAAAGAAGCCGAGCAGAAAAAAGTTAAAGTACAAACGTGCAAGCATACTAACCCAACCCTAGGTAAGGCATGTTAGAGCGAAAGACAGTAAACTCGAATGAGCCAAGAAAGATCGGCGTGCGGTGCGGGGCCGGTCGGAGCGCACACTTTTCTCGGTGGCTGGCGGGCGAGAGAGTGCTGCGTCGCCGGCATCGGCGTCGAAAGAAGCCGAGCCGAAAAAAGTTAAAGTACAAACGTGCAAGCATACTAACCTAACCCTAGGTAAGGTATGTTAGAGCGAAAGACAGTAAACTCGAATGAGCCAAGAAAGAGCGGCGTGCGGTGCGGGGCCGGTCGGAGCGCACACTTCTCTCGGTGGCTGGCGGGCGAGAGAGTGCTGCGTCGCCGGCATCGGCGTTGAAAGAAGCCGAGCCGAAAAAAGTTAAAGTACAAACGTGCAAGCATACTAACCTAACCCTAGGTAAGGCATGTTAGAGCGAAAGACAGTAAACTCGAATGAGCCAAGAAAGAGCGGCGTGCGGTGCGGGGCCGGTCGGAGCGCACACTTTTCTCGGTGGCTGGCGGGCGAGAGAGTGCTGCGTCGCCGGCATCGGCGTCGAAAGAAGCCGAGCCGAAAAAAGTTAAAGTACAAACGTGCAAGCATACTAACCTAACCCTAGGTAAGGCATGTTAGAGCGAAAGACAGTAAACTCGAATGAGCCAAGAAAGAGCGGCGTGCGGTGCGGGGCCGGTCGGAGCGCACACTTTTCTCGGTGGCTGGCGGGCGAGAGAGTGCTGCGTCGCCGGCATCGGCGTCGAAAGAAGCCGAGCCGAAAAAAGTTAAAGTACAAACGTGCAAGCATACTAACCTAACCATAGGTAAGGCATGTTAGAGCGAAAGACAGTAAACTCGAATGACCCAAGAAAGAGTTGCGTGCGGTGCGGGGCCGGTCGGAGCGCACACTTTTCTCGGTGGCTGGCGGGCGAGAGAGTGCTGCGTCGCCGGCATCGGCGTCGAAAGAAGCCGAGCCGAAAAAAGTTAAAGTACAAACGTGCAAGCATACTAACCTAACCCTAGGTAAGGCATGTTAGAGCAAAAGACAGTAAACTCGAATGAGCCAAGAAAGAGCGGCGTGCGGTGCGGGGCCGGTCGGAGCGCACACATCTCTCGGTGGCTGGCGGGCGAGAGAGTGCTGCGTCGCCGGCATCGGCGTCGAAAGAAGCCGAGCCGAAAAAAGTTAAAGTACAAACGTGCAAGCATACTAACCTTACCCTAGGTAAGGCATGTTAGAGCGAAAGACAGTAAACTCGAATGAGCCAAGAAAGAGTGGCGTGCGGTGCGGGGCCGGTCGGAGCGCACACATCTCTCGGTGGCTGGCGGGCGAGAGAGTGCTGCGTCGCCGGCATCGGCGTCGAAAGAAGCCGAGCCGAAAAAAGTTAAAGTACAAACGTGCAAGCATACTAACCTAACCCTAGGTAAGGCATGTTAGAGCGAAAGACAGTAAACTCGAATGAGCCAAGAAAGAGCGGCGTGCGGTGCGGGGCCGGTCGGAGCGCACCCTTTTCTCGGTGGCTGGCGGGCGAGAGAGTGCTGCGTCGCCGGCATCGGCGTCGAAAGAAGCCGAGCCGAAAAAAGTTAAAGTACAATCGTGCAAGCATACTAACCTAACCCTAGGTAAGGAATGTTAGAGCGAAAGACAGTAAACTCGAATGAGCCAAGAAAGAGCGGCGTGCGGTGCGGGGCCGGTCGGAGCGCACACTTCTCTCGGTGGCTGGCGGGCGAGAGAGTGCTGCGTCGCCGGCATCGGCGTCGAAAGAAGCCGAGCAGAAAAAAGTTAAAGTACAAACGTGCAAGCATACTAACCCAACCCTAGGTAAGGCATGTTAGAGCGAAAGACCGTAAACTCGAATGAGCCAAGAAAGAGCGGCGTGCGGTGCGGGGCCGGTCGGAGCGCACACTTTTCTCGGTGGCTGGCGGGCGAGAGAGTGCTGCGTCGCCGGCATCGGCGTCGAAAGAAGCCGAGCCGAAAAAATTAAAGTACAAACGTGCAAGCATACTAACCCAACCCTAGGTAAGGCATGTTAGAGCGAAAGACAGTAAACTCGAATGAGCCAAGAAAGAGCGGCGTGCGGTGCGGGGCCGGTCGGAGCGCACACTTTTCTCGGTGGCTGGCGGGCGAGAGAGTGCTGCGTCGCCGGCATCGGCGTCGAAAGAAGCCGAGCCGAAAAAATTAAAGTACAAACGTGCAAGCATACTAACCTAACCCTAGGTAAGGCATGTTAGAGCGAAAGACAGTAAACTCGAATGAGCCAAGAAAGAGCGGCGTGCGGTGCGGGGCCGGTCGGAGCGCACACTTCTCTCGGTGGCTGGCGGGCGAGAGAGTGCTGCGTCGCCGGCATCGGCGTTGAAAGAAGCCGAGCCGAAAAAAGTTAAAGTACAAACGTGCAAGCATACTAACCTAACCCTAGGTAAGGCATGTTAGAGCGAAAGACAGTAAACTCGAATGAGCCAAGAAATAGCGGCGTGCGGTGCGGGGCCGGTCGGAGCGCACACATCTCTCGGTGGCTGGCGGGCGAGTGAGTGCTGCGTCGCCGGCATCGGCGTCGAAAGAAGCCGAGCCGAAAAAAGTTAAAGTACAAACGTGCAAGCATACTAACCTAACCCTAGGTAAGGCATGTTAGAGCGAAAGACAGTAAACTCGAATGAGCCAAGAAAGAGCGGCGTGCGGTGCGGGGCCGGTCGGAGCGCACACTTTTCTCGGTGGCTGGCGGGCGAGAGAGTGCTGCGTCGCCGGCATCGGCGTCGAAAGAAGCCGAGCAGAAAAAAGTTAAAGTACAAACGTGCAAGCATACTAACCCAACCCTAGGTAAGGCATGTTAGAGCGAAAGACCGTAAACTCGAATGAGCCAAGAAAGAGCGGCGTGCGGTGCGGGGCCGGTCGGAGCGCACACTTTTCTCGGTGGCTGGCGGGCGAGAGAGTGCTGCGTCGCCGGCATCGGCGTCGAAAGAAGCCGAGCCGAAAAAAGTTAAAGTACAAACGTGCAAGCATACTAACCTAACCCTAGGTAAGGCATGTTAGAGCGAAAGACAGTAAACTCGAATGAGCCAAGAAAGAGCGGCGTGCGGTGCGGGGCCGGTCGGAGCGCACACTTCTCTCGGTGGCTGGCGGGCGAGAGAGTGCTGCGTCGCCGGCATCGGCGTTGAAAGAAGCCGAGCCGAAAAAAGTTAAAGTACAAACGTGCAAGCATACTAACCTAACCCTAGGTAAGGCATGTTAGAGCGAAAGACAGTAAACTCGAATGAGCCAAGAAATAGCGGCGTGCGGTGCGGGGCCGGTCGGAGCGCACACATCTCTCGGTGGCTGGCGGGCGAGTGAGTGCTGCGTCGCCGGCATCGGCGTCGAAAGAAGCCGAGCCGAAAAAAGTTAAAGTACAAACGTGCAAGCATACTAACCTAACCCTAGGTAAGGCATGTTAGAGCGAAAGACAGTAAACTCGAATGAGCCAAGAAAGAGCGGCGTGCGGTGCGGGGCCGGTCGGAGCGCACACTTTTCTCGGTGGCTGGCGGGCGAGAGAGTGCTGCGTCGCCGGCATCGGCGTCGAAAGAAGCCGAGCCGAAAAAAGTTAAAGTACAAACGTGCAAGCATACTAACCTAACCATAGGTAAGGCATGTTAGAGCGAAAGACAGTAAACTCGATTGACCCAAGAAAGAGTTGCGTGCGGTGCGGGGCCGGTCGGAGCGCACACTTTTCTCGGTGGCTGGCGGGCGAGAGAGTGCTGCGTCGCCGGCATCGGCGTCGAAAGAAGCCGAGCCGAAAAAAGTTAAAGTACAAACGTGCAAGCATACTAACCTAACCCTAGGTAAGGCATGTTAGAGCAAAAGACAGTAAACTCGAATGAGCCAAGAAAGAGCGGCGTGCGGTGCGGGGCCGGTCGGAGCGCACACATCTCTCGGTGGCTGGCGGGCGAGAGAGTGCTGCGTCGCCGGCATCGGCGTCGAAAGAAGCCGAGCCGAAAAAAGTTAAAGTACAAACGTGCAAGCATACTAACCTTACCCTAGGTAAGGCATGTTAGAGCGAAAGACAGTAAACTCGAATGAGCCAAGAAAGAGCGGCGTGCGGTGCGGGGCCGGTCGGAGCGCACACTTCTCTCGGGGCTGGCGGGCGAGAGAGTGCTGCGTCGCCGGCATCGGCGTCGAAAGAAGCCGAGCCGAAAAAAGTTAAAGTACAAACGTGCAAGCATACTAACCTAACCCTAGGTAAGGCATGTTAGAGCGAAAGACAGTAAACTCGAATGAGCCAAGAAAGAGTGGCGTGCGGTGCGGGGCCGGTCGGAGCGCACACATCTCTCGGTGGCTGGCGGGCGAGAGAGTGCTGCGTCGCCGGCATCGGCGTCGAAAGAAGCCGAGCCGAAAAAAGTTAAAGTACAAACGTGCAAGCATACTAACCTAACCCTAGGTAAGGCATGTTAGAGCGAAAGACAGTAAACTCGAATGAGCCAAGAAAGAGCGGCGTGCGGTGCGGGGCCGGTCGGAGCGCACCCTTTTCTCGGTGGCTGGCGGGCGAGAGAGTGCTGCGTCGCCGGCATCGGCGTCGAAAGAAGCCGAGCCGAAAAAAGTTAAAGTACAATCGTGCAAGCATACTAACCTAACCCTAGGTAAGGAATGTTAGAGCGAAAGACAGTAAACTCGAATGAGCCAAGAAAGAGCGGCGTGCGGTGCGGGGCCGGTCGGAGCGCACACTTCTCTCGGTGGCTGGCGGGCGAGAGAGTGCTGCGTCGCCGGCATCGGCGTCGAAAGAAGCCGAGCAGAAAAAAGTTAAAGTACAAACGTGCAAGCATACTAACCCAACCCTAGGTAAGGCATGTTAGAGCGAAAGACCGTAAACTCGAATGAGCCAAGAAAGAGCGGCGTGCGGTGCGGGGCCGGTCGGAGCGCACACTTTTCTCGGTGGCTGGCGGGCGAGAGAGTGCTGCGTCGCCGGCATCGGCGTCGAAAGAAGCCGAGCCGAAAAAAGTTAAAGTACAAACGTGCAAGCATACTAACCTAACCCTAGGTAAGGCATGTTAGAGCAAAAGACAGTAAACTCGAATGAGCCAAGAAAGAGCGGCGTGCGGTGCGGGGCCGGTCGGAGCGCACACATCTCTCGGAGGCTGGCGGGCGAGAGAGTGCTGCGTCGCCGGCATCGGCGTCGAAAGAAGCCGAGCCGAAAAAAGTTATAGTACAAACGTGCAAGCATACTAACCTTACCCTAGGTAAGGCATGTTAGAGCGAAAGACATTAAACTCGAATGAGCCAAGAAAGAGCGGCGTGCGGTGCGGGGCCGGTCGGAGCGCACACTTCTCTCGGTGGCTGACGGGCGAGAGAGTGCTGCGTCGCCGGCATCGGCGTCGAAAGAAGCCGAGCAGAAAAAAGTTAAAGTACAAACGTGCAAGCATACTAACCCAACCCTAGGTAAGGCATGTTAGAGCGAAAGACAGTAAACTCGAATGAGCCAAGAAAGAGCGGCGTGCGGTGCGGGGCCGGTCGGAGCGCACACTTTTCTCGGTGGCTGGCGGGCGAGAGAGTGCTGCGTCGCCGGCATCGGCGTCGAAAGAAGCCGAGCCGAAAAAAGTTAAAGTACAAACGTGCAAGCATACTAACCTAACCCTAGGTAAGGCATGTTAGAGCGAAAGACAGTAAACTCGAATGAGCCAAGAAAGAGCGGCGTGCGGTGCGGGGCCGGTCGGAGCGCACACTTTTCTCGGTGGCTGGCGGGCGAGAGAGTGCTGCGTCGCCGGCATCGGCGTCGAAAGAAGCCGAGCCGAAAAAAGTTAAAGTACAAACGTGCAAGCATACTAACCTAACCCTAGGTAAGGCATGTTAGAGCGAAAGACAGTAAACTCGAATGAGCCAAGAAAGAGCGGCGTGCGGTGCGGGGCCGGTCGGAGCGCACACATCTCTCGGTGGCTGGCGGGCGAGTGAGTGCTGCGTCGCCGGCATCGGCGTCGAAAGAAGCCGAGCCGAAAAAAGTTAAAGTACAAACGTGCAAGCATACTAACCTAACCCTAGGTAAGGCATGTTAGGGCGAAAGACAGTAAACTCGAATGAGCCAAGAAAGAGCGGCGTGCGGTGCGGGGCCGGTCGGAGCGCACACTTTTCTCGGTGGCTGGCGGGCGAGAGAGTGCTGCGTCGCCGGCATCGGCGTCGAAAGAAGCCGAGTCGAAAAAAGTTAAAGTACAAACGTGCAAGCATACTAACCTAACCCTAGGTAAGGCATGTTAGAGCGAAAGACAGTAAACTCGAATGAGCCAAGAAAGAGCGGCGTGCGGTGCGGGGCCGGTCGGAGCGCACACTTTTCTCGGTGGCTGGCGGGCGAGAGAGTGCTGCGTTGCCGGCATCGGCGTCGAAAGAAGCCGAGCCGAAAAAAGTTAAAGTACAAACGTGCAAGCATACTAACCTAACCCTAGGTAAGGCATGTTAGAGCGAAAGACAGTAAACTCGAATGAGCCAAGAAAGAGCGGCGTGCGGTGCGGGGCCGGTCGGAGCGCACACTTTTCTCGGTGGCTGGCGGGCGAGAGAGTGCTGCGTCGCCGGCATCGGCGTCGAAAGAAGCCGAGCCGAAAAAAGTTAAAGTACAAACGTGCAAGCATACTAACCTAACCATAGGTAAGGCATGTTAGAGCGAAAGACAGTAAACTCGAATGACCCAAGAAAGAGTTGCGTGCGGTGCGGGGCCGGTCGGAGCGCACACTTTTCTCGGTGGCTGGCGGGCGAGAGAGTGCTGCGTCGCCGGCATCGGCGTCGAAAGAAGCCGAGCCGAAAAAAGTTAAAGTACAAACGTGCAAGCATACTAACCTAACCCTAGGTAAGGCATGTTAGAGCAAAAGACAGTAAACTCGAATGAGCCAAGAAAGAGCGGCGTGCGGTGCGGGGCCGGTCGGAGCGCACACATCTCTCGGTGGCTGGCGGGCGAGAGAGTGCTGCGTCGCCGGCATCGGCGTCGAAAGAAGCCGAGCCGAAAAAAGTTAAAGTACAAACGTGCAAGCATACTAACCTTACCCTAGGTAAGGCATGTTAGAGCGAAAGACAGTAAACTCGAATGAGCCAAGAAAGAGCGGCGTGCGGTGCGGGGCCGGTCGGAGCGCACACATCTCTCGGTGGCTGGCGGGCGAGAGAGTGCTGCGTCGCCGGCATCGGCGTCGAAAGAAGCCGAGCCGAAAAAAGTTAAAGTACAAACGTGCAAGCATACTAACCTAACCCTAGGTAAGGCATGTTAGAGCGAAAGACAGTAAACTCGAATGAGCCAAGAAAGAGCGGCGTGCGGTGCGGGGCCGGTCGGAGCGCACCATTTTCTCGGTGGCTGGCGTGCGAGAGAGTGCTGCGTCGCCGGCATTGGCGTCGAAAGAAGCCGAGCCGAAAAAAGTTAAAGTACAATCGTGCAAGCATACTAACCTAACCCTAGGTAAGGAATGTTAGAGCGAAAGACAGTAAACTCGAATGAGCCAAGAAAGAGCGGCGTGCGGTGCGGGGCCGGTCGGAGCGCACACTTCTCTCGGTGGCTGGCGGGCGAGAGAGTGCTGCGTCGCCGGCATCGGCGTCGAAAGAAGCCGAGCAGAAAAAAGTTAAAGTACAAACGTGCAAGCATACTAACCCAACCCTAGGTAAGGCATGTTAGAGCGAAAGACAGTAAACTCGAATGAGCCAAGAAAGAGCGGCGTGCGGTGCGGGGCCGGTCGGAGCGCACACTTTTCTCGGTGGCTGGCGGGCGAGAGAGTGCTGCGTCGCCGGCATCGGCGTCGAAAGAAGCCGAGCCGAAAAAAGTTAAAGTACAAACGTGCAAGCATACTAACCTAACCCTAGGTAAGGCATGTTAGAGCAAAAGACAGTAAACTCGAATGAGCCAAGAAAGAGCGGCGTGCGGTGCGGGGCCGGTCGGAGCGCACACATCTCTCGGAGGCTGGCGGGCGAGAGAGTGCTGCGTCGCCGGCATCGGCGTCGAAAGAAGCCGAGCCGAAAAAAGTTAAAGTACAAACGTGCAAGCATACTAACCTTACCCTAGGTAAGGCATGTTAGAGCGAAAGACAGTAAACTCGAATGAGCCAAGAAAGAGCGGCGTGCGGTGCGGGGCCGGTCGGAGCGCACACTTCTCTCGGGGCTGGCGGGCGAGAGAGTGCTGCGTCGCCGGCATCGGCGTCGAAAGAAGCCGAGCCGAAAAAAGTTAAAGTACAAACGTGCAAGCATACTAACCTAACCCTAGGTAAGGCATGTTAGAGCGAAAGACAGTAAACTCGAATGAGCCAAGAAAGAGTGGCGTGCGGTGCGGGGCCGGTCGGAGCGCACACATCTCTCGGTGGCTGGCGGGCGAGAGAGTGCTGCGTCGCCGGCATCGGCGTCGAAAGAAGCCGAGCCGAAAAAAGTTAAAGTACAAACGTGCAAGCATACTAACCTAACCCTAGGTAAGGCATGTTAGAGCGAAAGACAGTAAACTCGAATGAGCCAAGAAAGAGCGGCGTGCGGTGCGGGGCCGGTCGGAGCGCACCCTTTTCTCGGTGGCTGGCGGGCGAGAGAGTGCTGCGTCGCCGGCATCGGCGTCGAAAGAAGCCGAGCCGAAAAAAGTTAAAGTACAATCGTGCAAGCATACTAACCTAACCCTAGGTAAGGAATGTTAGAGCGAAAGACAGTAAACTCGAATGAGCCAAGAAAGAGCGGCGTGCGGTGCGGGGCCGGTCGGAGCGCACACTTCTCTCGGTGGCTGGCGGGCGAGAGAGTGCTGCGTCGCCGGCATCGGCGTCGAAAGAAGCCGAGCAGAAAAAAGTTAAAGTACAAACGTGCAAGCATACTAACCCAACCCTAGGTAAGGCATGTTAGAGCGAAAGACCGTAAACTCGAATGAGCCAAGAAAGAGCGGCGTGCGGTGCGGGGCCGGTCGGAGCGCACACTTTTCTCGGTGGCTGGCGGGCGAGAGAGTGCTGCGTCGCCGGCATCGGCGTCGAAAGAGCCGAGCCGAAAAAAGTTAAAGTACAAACGTGCAAGCATACTAACCTAACCCTAGGTAAGGCATGTTAGAGCAAAAGACAGTAAACTCGAATGAGCCAAGAAAGAGCGGCGTGCGGTGCGGGGCCGGTCGGAGCGCACACATCTCTCGGAGGCTGGCGGGCGAGAGAGTGCTGCGTCGCCGGCATCGGCGTCGAAAGAAGCCGAGCCGAAAAAAGTTATAGTACAAACGTGCAAGCATACTAACCTTACCCTAGGTAAGGCATGTTAGAGCGAAAGACATTAAACTCGAATGAGCCAAGAAAGAGCGGCGTGCGGTGCGGGGCCGGTCGGAGCGCACACTTCTCTCGGTGGCTGACGGGCGAGAGAGTGCTGCGTCGCCGGCATCGGCGTCGAAAGAAGCCGAGCAGAAAAAAGTTAAAGTACAAACGTGCAAGCATACTAACCCAACCCTAGGTAAGGCATGTTAGAGCGAAAGACAGTAAACTCGAATGAGCCAAGAAAGAGCGGCGTGCGGTGCGGGGCCGGTCGGAGCGCACACTTTTCTCGGTGGCTGGCGGGCGAGAGAGTGCTGCGTCGCCGGCATCGGCGTCGAAAGAAGCCGAGCCGAAAAAAGTTAAAGTACAAACGTGCAAGCATACTAACCTAACCCTAGGTAAGGCATGTTAGAGCGAAAGACAGTAAACTCGAATGAGCCAAGAAAGAGCGGCGTGCGGTGCGGGGCCGGTCGGAGCGCACACTTTTCTCGGTGGCTGGCGGGCGAGAGAGTGCTGCGTCGCCGGCATCGGCGTCGAAAGAAGCCGAGCCGAAAAAAGTTAAAGTACAAACGTGCAAGCATACTAACCTAACCCTAGGTAAGGCATGTTAGAGCGAAAGACAGTAAACTCGAATGAGCCAAGAAAGAGCGGCGTGCGGTGCGGGGCCGGTCGGAGCGCACACATCTCTCGGTGGCTGGCGGGCGAGTGAGTGCTGCGTCGCCGGCATCGGCGTCGAAAGAAGCCGAGCCGAAAAAAGTTAAAGTACAAACGTGCAAGCATACTAACCTAACCCTAGGTAAGGCATGTTAGGGCGAAAGACAGTAAACTCGAATGAGCCAAGAAAGAGCGGCGTGCGGTGCGGGGCCGGTCGGAGCGCACACTTTTCTCGGTGGCTGGCGGGCGAGAGAGTGCTGCGTCGCCGGCATCGGCGTCGAAAGAAGCCGAGTCGAAAAAAGTTAAAGTACAAACGTGCAAGCATACTAACCTAACCCTAGGTAAGGCATGTTAGAGCGAAAGACAGTAAACTCGAATGAGCCAAGAAAGAGCGGCGTGCGGTGCGGGGCCGGTCGGAGCGCACACTTTTCTCGGTGGCTGGCGGGCGAGAGAGTGCTGCGTTGCCGGCATCGGCGTCGAAAGAAGCCGAGCCGAAAAAAGTTAAAGTACAAACGTGCAAGCATACTAACCTAACCCTAGGTAAGGCATGTTAGAGCGAAAGACAGTAAACTCGAATGAGCCAAGAAAGAGCGGCGTGCGGTGCGGGGCCGGTCGGAGCGCACACTTTTCTCGGTGGCTGGCGGGCGAGAGAGTGCTGCGTCGCCGGCATCGGCGTCGAAAGAAGCCGAGCCGAAAAAAGTTAAAGTACAAACGTGCAAGCATACTAACCTAACCATAGGTAAGGCATGTTAGAGCGAAAGACAGTAAACTCGAATGACCCAAGAAAGAGTTGCGTGCGGTGCGGGGCCGGTCGGAGCGCACACTTTTCTCGGTGGCTGGCGGGCGAGAGAGTGCTGCGTCGCCGGCATCGGCGTCGAAAGAAGCCGAGCCGAAAAAAGTTAAAGTACAAACGTGCAAGCATACTAACCTAACCCTAGGTAAGGCATGTTAGAGCAAAAGACAGTAAACTCGAATGAGCCAAGAAAGAGCGGCGTGCGGTGCGGGGCCGGTCGGAGCGCACACATCTCTCGGTGGCTGGCGGGCGAGAGAGTGCTGCGTCGCCGGCATCGGCGTCGAAAGAAGCCGAGCCGAAAAAAGTTAAAGTACAAACGTGCAAGCATACTAACCTTACCCTAGGTAAGGCATGTTAGAGCGAAAGACAGTAAACTCGAATGAGCCAAGAAAGAGCGGCGTGCGGTGCGGGGCCGGTCGGAGCGCACACTTCTCTCGGAGCTGGCGGGCGAGAGAGTGCTGCGTCGCCGGCATCGGCGTCGAAAGAAGCCGAGCCGAAAAAAGTTAAAGTACAAACGTGCAAGCATACTAACCTAACCCTAGGTAAGGCATGTTAGAGCGAAAGACAGTAAACTCGAATGAGCCAAGAAAGAGCGGCGTGCGGTGCGGGGCCGGTCGGAGCGCACACATCTCTCGGTGGCTGGCGGGCGAGAGAGTGCTGCGTCGCCGGCATCGGCGTCGAAAGAAGCCGAGCCGAAAAAAGTTAAAGTACAAACGTGCAAGCATACTAACCTAACCCTAGGTAAGGCATGTTAGAGCGAAAGACAGTAAACTCGAATGAGCCAAGAAAGAGCGGCGTGCGGTGCGGGGCCGGTCGGAGCGCACCATTTTCTCGGTGGCTGGCGGGCGAGAGAGTGCTGCGTCGCCGGCATTGGCGTCGAAAGAAGCCGAGCCGAAAAAAGTTAAAGTACAATCGTGCAAGCATACTAACCTAACCCTAGGTAAGGAATGTTAGAGCGAAAGACAGTAAACTCGAATGAGCCAAGAAAGAGCGGCGTGCGGTGCGGGGCCGGTCGGAGCGCACACTTCTCTCGGTGGCTGGCGGGCGAGAGAGTGCTGCGTCGCCGGCATCGGCGTCGAAAGAAGCCGAGCAGAAAAAAGTTAAAGTACAAACGTGCAAGCATACTAACCCAACCCTAGGTAAGGCATGTTAGAGCGAAAGACAGTAAACTCGAATGAGCCAAGAAAGAGCGGCGTGCGGTGCGGGGCCGGTCGGAGCGCACACTTTTCTCGGTGGCTGGCGGGCGAGAGAGTGCTGCGTCGCCGGCATCGGCGTCGAAAGAAGCCGAGCCGAAAAAAGTTAAAGTACAAACGTGCAAGCATACTAACCTAACCCTAGGTAAGGCATGTTAGAGCAAAAGACAGTAAACTCGAATGAGCCAAGAAAGAGCGGCGTGCGGTGCGGGGCCGGTCGGAGCGCACACATCTCTCGGAGGCTGGCGGGCGAGAGAGTGCTGCGTCGCCGGCATCGGCGTCGAAAGAAGCCGAGCCGAAAAAAGTTAAAGTACAAACGTGCAAGCATACTAACCTTACCCTAGGTAAGGCATGTTAGAGCGAAAGACATTAAACTCGAATGAGCCAAGAAAGTGCGGCGTGCGGTGCGGGGCCGGTCGGAGCGCACACTTCTTTCGGTGGCTGGCGGGCGAGAGAGTGCTGCGTCGCCGGCATCGGCGTCGAAAGAAGCCGAGCAGAAAAAAGTTAAAGTACAAACGTGCAAGCATACTAACCCAACCCTAGGTAAGGCATGTTAGAGCGAAAGACCGTAAACTCGAATGAGCCAAGAAAGAGCGGCGTGCGGTGCGGGGCCGGTCGGAGCGCACACTTTTCTCGGTGGCTGGCGGGCGAGAGAGTGCTGCGTCGCCGGCATCGACGTCGAAAGAAGCCGAGCCGAAAAAAGTTAAAGTACAAACGTGCAAGCATACTAACCTAACCCTAGGTAAGGCATGTTAGAGCAAAAGACAGTAAACTCGAATGAGCCAAGAAAGAGCGGCGTGCGGTGCGGGGCCGGTCGGAGCGCACACATCTCTCGGAGGCTGGCGGGCGAGAGAGTGCTGCGTCGCCGGCATCGGCGTCGAAAGAAGCCGAGCCGAAAAAAGTTAAAGTACAAACGTGCAAGCATACTAACCTAACCCTAGGTAAGGCATGTTAGAGCGAAAGACAGTAAACTCGAATGAGCCAAGAAAGAGCGGCGTGCGGTGCGGGGCCGGTCGGAGCGCACACATCTCTCGGTGGCTGGTGGGCGAGAGAGTGCTGCGTCGCCGGCATCGGCGTCGAAAGAAGCCGAGCCGAAAAAAGTTAAAGTACAAACGTGCAAGCATACTAACCTAACCCTAGGTAAGGCATGTTAGAGCGAAAGACAGTAAACTCGAATGAGCCAAGAAAAAGCGGCGTGCGGTGCGGGGCCGGTCGGAGCGCACCATTTTCTCGGTGGCTGGCGGGCGAGAGAGTGCTGCGTCGCCGGCATCGGCGTCGAAAGAAGCCGAGCCGAAAAAAGTTAAAGTACAATCGTGCAAGCATACTAACCTAACCCTAGGTAAGGAATGTTAGAGCGAAAGACAGTAAACTCGAATGAGCCAAGAAAGAGCGGCGTGCGGTGCGGGGCCGGTCGGAGCGCACACTTCTCTCGGTGGCTGGCGGGCGAGAGAGTGCTGCGTCGCCGGCATCGGCGTCGAAAGAAGCCGAGCAGAAAAAAGTTAAAGTACAAACGTGCAAGCATACTAACCCAACCCTAGGTAAGGCATGTTAGAGCGAAAGACAGTAAACTCGAATGAGCCAAGAAAGAGCGGCGTGCGGTGCGGGGCCGGTCGGAGCGCACACTTTTCTCGGTGGCTGGCGGGCGAGAGAGTGCTGCGTCGCCGGCATCGGCGTCGAAAGAAGCCGAGCCGAAAAAAGTTAAAGTACAAACGTGCAAGCATACTAACCTAACCCTAGGTAAGGCATGTTAGAGCAAAAGACAGTAAACTCGAATGAGCCAAGAAAGAGCGGCGTGCGGTGCGGGGCCGGTCGGAGCGCACACATCTCTCGGAGGCTGGCGGGCGAGAGAGTGCTGCGTCGCCGGCATCGGCGTCGAAAGAAGCCGAGCCGAAAAAAGTTAAAGTACAAACGTGCAAGCATACTAACCTTACCCTAGGTAAGGCATGTTAGAGCGAAAGACATTAAACTCGAATGAGCCAAGAAAGTGCGGCGTGCGGTGCGGGGCCGGTCGGAGCGCACACTTCTCTCGGTGGCTGGCGGGCGAGAGAGTGCTGCGTCGCCGGCATCGGCGTCGAAAGAAGCCGAGCAGAAAAAAGTTAAAGTACAAACGTGCAAGCATACTAACCCAACCCTAGGTAAGGCATGTTAGAGCGAAAGACCGTAAACTCGAATGAGCCAAGAAAGAGCGGCGTGCGGTGCGGGGCCGGTCGGAGCGCACACTTTTCTCGGTGGCTGGCGGGCGAGAGAGTGCTGCGTCGCCGGCATCGACGTCGAAAGAAGCCGAGCCGAAAAAAGTTAAAGTACAAACGTGCAAGCATACTAACCTAACCCTAGGTAAGGCATGTTAGAGCAAAAGACAGTAAACTCGAATGAGCCAAGAAAGAGCGGCGTGCGGTGCGGGGCCGGTCGGAGCGCACACATCTCTCGGAGGCTGGCGGGCGAGAGAGTGCTGCGTCGCCGGCATCGGCGTCGAAAGAAGCCGAGCCGAAAAAAGTTAAAGTACAAACGTGCAAGCATACTAACCTTACCCTAGGTAAGGCATGTTAGAGCGAAAGACATTAAACTCGAATGAGCCAAGAAAGAGCGGCGTGCGGTGCGGGGCCAGTCGGAGCGCACACTTCTCTCGGTGGCTGACGGGCGAGAGAGTGCTGCGTCGCCGGCATCGGCGTCGAAAGAAGCCGAGCAGAAAAAAGTTAAAGTACAAACGTGCAAGCATACTAACCCAACCCTAGGTAAGGCATGTTAGAGCGAAAGACAGTAAACTCGAATGAGCCAAGAAAGAGCGGCGTGCGGTGCGGGGCCGGTCGGAGCGCACACTTTTCTCGGTGGCTGGCGGGCGAGAGAGTGCTGCGTCGCCGGCATCGGCGTCGAAAGAAGCCGAGCCGAAAAAAGTTAAAGTACAAACGTGCAAGCATACTAACCTAACCCTAGGTAAGGCATGTTAGAGCGAAAGACAGTAAACTCGAATGAGCCAAGAAAGAGCGGCGTGCGGTGCGGGGCCGGTCGGAGCGCACACATCTCTCGGTGGCTGGCGGGCGAGTGAGTGCTGCGTCGCCGGCATCGGCGTCGAAAGAAGCCGAACCGAAAAAAGTTAAAGTACAAACGTGCAAGCATACTAACCTAACCCTAGGTAAGGCATGTTAGGGCGAAAGACAGTAAACTCGAATGAGCCAAGAAAGAGCGGCGTGCGGTGCGGGGCCGGTCGGAGCGCACACTTTTCTCGGTGGCTGGCGGGCGAGAGAGTGCTGCGTCGCCGGCATCGGCGTCGAAAGAAGCCGAGTCGAAAAAAGTTAAAGTACAAACGTGCAAGCATACTAACCTAACCCTAGGTAAGGCATGTTAGAGCGAAAGACAGTAAACTCGAATGAGCCAAGAAAGAGCGGCGTGCGGTGCGGGGCCGGTCGGAGCGCACACTTTTCTCGGTGGCTGGCGGGCGAGAGAGTGCTGCGTCGCCGGCATCGGCGTCGAAAGAAGCCGAGCCGAAAAAAGTTAAAGTTCAAACGTGCAAGCATACTAACCTAACCCTAGGTAAGGCATGTTAGAGCGAAAGACAGTAAACTCGAATGAGCCAAGAAAGAGCGGCGTGCGGTGCGGGGCCGGTCGGAGCGCACACTTTTCTCGGTGGCTGGCGGGCGAGAGAGTGCTGCGTCGCCGGCATCGGCGTCGAAAGAAGCCGAGCCGAAAAAAGTTAAAGTACAAACGTGCAAGCATACTAACCTAACCATAGGTAAGGCATGTTAGAGCGAAAGACAGTAAACTCGAATGACCCAAGAAAGAGTTGCGTGCGGTGCGGGGCCGGTCGGAGCGCACACTTTTCTCGGTGGCTGGCGGGCGAGAGAGTGCTGCGTCGCCGGCATCGGCGTCGAAAGAAGCCGAGCCGAAAAAAGTTAAAGTACAAACGTGCAAGCATACTAACCTAACCCTAGGTAAGGCATGTTAGAGCAAAAGACAGTAAACTCGAATGAGCCAAGAAAGAGCGGCGTGCGGTGCGGGGCCGGTCGGAGCGCACACTTCTCTCGGGGCTGGCGGGCGAGAGAGTGCTGCGTCGCCGGCATCGGCGTCGAAAGAAGCCGAGCCGAAAAAAGTTAAAGTACAAACGTGCAAGCATACTAACCTAACCCTAGGTAAGGCATGTTAGAGCGAAAGACAGTAAACTCGAATGAGCCAAGAAAGAGCGGCGTGCGGTGCGGGGCCGGTCGGAGCGCACACATCTCTCGGTGGCTGGCGGGCGAGAGAGTGCTGCGTCGCCGGCATCGGCGTTGAAAGAAGCCGAGCCGAAAAAAGTTAAAGTACAAACGTGCAAGCATACTAACCTAACCCTAGGTAAGGCATGTTAGAGCGAAAGACAGTAAAATCGAATGAGCCAAGAAATAGCGGCGTGCGGTGCGGGGCCGGTCGGAGCGCACACATCTCTCGGTGGCTGGCGGGCGAGTGAGTGCTGCGTCGCCGGCATCGGCGTCGAAAGAAGCCGAGCCGAAAAAAGTTAAAGTACAAACGTGCAAGCATACTAACCTAACCCTAGGTAAGGCATGTTAGGGCGAAAGACAGTAAACTCGAATGAGCCAAGAAAGAGCGGCGTGCGGTGCGGGGCCGGTCGGAGCGCACACTTTTCTCGGTGGCTGGCGGGCGAGAGAGTGCTGCGTCGCCGGCATCGGCGTCGAAAGAAGCCGAGCCGAAAAAAGTTAAAGTACAAACGTGCAAGCATACTAACCTAACCCTAGGTAAGGCATGTTAGAGCGAAAGACAGTAAACTCGAATGAGCCAAGAAAGAGCGGCGTGCGGTGCGGGGCCGGTCGGAGCGCACACATCTCTCGGTGGCTGGCGGGCGAGTGAGTGCTGCGTCGCCGGCATCGGCGTCGAAAGAAGCCGAGCCGAAAAAAGTTAAAGTACAAACGTGCAAGCATACTAACCTAACCCTAGGTAAGGCATGTTAGGGCGAAAGACAGTAAACTCGAATGAGCCAAGAAAGAGCGGCGTGCGGTGCGGGGCCGGTCGGAGCGCACACTTTTCTCGGTGGCTGGCGGGCGAGAGAGTGCTGCGTCGCCGGCATCGGCGTCGAAAGAAGCCGAGTCGAAAAAAGTTAAAGTACAAACGTGCAAGCATACTAACCTTACCCTAGGTAAGGCATGTTAGAGCGAAAGACATTAAACTCGAATGAGCCAAGAAAGTGCGGCGTGCGGTGCGGGGCCGGTCGGAGCGCACACTTCTCTCGGTGGCTGGCGGGCGAGAGAGTGCTGCGTCGCCGGCATCGGCGTCGAAAGAAGCCGAGCAGAAAAAAGTTAAAGTACAAACGTGCAAGCATACTAACCCAACCCTAGGTAAGGCATGTTAGAGCGAAAGACAGTAAACTCGAATGAGCCAAGAAAGAGCGGCGTGCGGTGCGGGGCCGGTCGGAGCGCACACTTTTCTCGGTGGCTGGCGGGCGAGAGAGTGCTGCGTCGCCGGCATCGGCGTCGAAAGAAACCGAGCCGAAAAAAGTTAAAGTACAAACGTGCAAGCATAATAACCTAACCCTAGGTAAGGCATGTTAGAGCGAAAGACAGTAAACTCGAATGAGCCAAGAAAGAGCGGCGTGCGGTGCGGGGCCGGTCGGAGCGCACACTTCTCTCGGTGGCTGGCGGGCGAGAGAGTGCTGCGTCGCCGGCATCGGCGTTGAAAGAAGCCGAGCCGAAAAAAGTTAAAGTACAAACGTGCAAGCATACTAACCTAACCCTAGGTAAGGCATGTTAGAGCGAAAGACAGTAAACTCGAATGAGCCAAGAAATAGCGGCGTGCGGTGCGGGGCCGGTCGGAGCGCACACATCTCTCGGTGGCTGGCGGGCGAGTGAGTGCTGCGTCGCCGGCATCGGCGTCGAAAGAAGCCGAGCCGAAAAAAGTTAAAGTACAAACGTGCAAGCATACTAACCTAACCCTAGGTAAGGCATGTTAGGGCGAAAGACAGTAAACTCGAATGAGCCAAGAAAGAGCGGCGTGCGGTGCGGGGCCGGTCGGAGCGCACACTTTTCTCGGTGGCTGGCGGGCGAGAGAGTGCTGCGTCGCCGGCATCGGCGTCGAAAGAAGCCGAGCCGAAAAAAGTTAAAGTACAAACGTGCAAGCATACTAACCTAACCCTAGGTAAGGCATGTTAGAGCGAAAGACAGTAAACTCGAATGAGCCAAGAAAGAGCGGCGTGCGGTGCGGGGCCGGTCGGAGCGCACACATCTCTCGGTGGCTGGCGGGCGAGTGAGTGCTGCGTCGCCGGCATCGGCGTCGAAAGAAGCCGAGCCGAAAAAAGTTAAAGTACAAACGTGCAAGCATACTAACCTAACCCTAGGTAAGGCATGTTAGGGCGAAAGACAGTAAACTCGAATGAGCCAAGAAAGAGCGGCGTGCGGTGCGGGGCCGGTCGGAGCGCACACTTTTCTCGGTGGCTGGCGGGCGAGAGAGTGCTGCGTCGCCGGCATCGGCGTCGAAAGAAGCCGAGTCGAAAAAAGTTAAAGTACAAACGTGCAAGCATACTAACCTAACCCTAGGTAAGGCATGTTAGAGCGAAAGACAGTAAACTCGAATGAGCCAAGAAAGAGCGGCGTGCGGTGCGGGGCCGGTCGGAGCGCATACTTCTCTCGGTGGCTTGCGGGCGGGAGAGTGCTGCGTCGCCGGCATCGGCGTCGAAAGAAGCCGAGCCGAAAAAAGTTAAAGTACAAACGTGCAAGCATACTAACCTAACCCTAGGTAAGGAATGTTAGAGCGAAAGACAGTAAACTCGAATGAGCCAAGAAAGAGCGGCGTGCGGTGCGGGGCCGGTCGGAGCGCACACTTCTCTCGGTGGCTGGCGGGTGAGAGAGTGCTGCGTCGCCGGCATCGGCGTCGAAAGAAGCCGAGCAGAAAAAAGTTAAAGTACAAACGTGCAAGCATACTAACCCAACCCTAGGTAAGGCATGTTAGAGCGAAAGACAGTAAACTCGAATGAGCCAAGAAAGAGCGGCGTGCGGTGCGGGGCCGGTCGGAGCGCACACTTTTCTCGGTGGCTGGCGGGCGAGAGAGTGCTGCGTCGCCGGCATCGGCGTCGAAAGAAGCCGAGCCGAAAAAAGTTAAAGTACAAACGTGCAAGCATACTAACCTAACCCTAGGTAAGGCATGTTAGAGCGAAAGACAGTAAACTCGAATGAGCCAAGAAAGAGCGGCGTGCGGTGCGGGGCCGGTCGGAGCGCACACATCTCTCGGTGGCTGGCGGGCGAGTGAGTGCTGCGTCGCCGGCATCGGCGTCGAAAGGAGCCGAGCCGAAAAAAGTTAAAGTACAAACGTGCAAGCATACTAACCTAACCCTAGGTAAGGCATGTTAGGGCGAAAGACAGTAAACTCGAATGAGCCAAGAAAGAGCGGCGTGCGGTGCGGGGCCGGTCGGAGCGCACACTTCTCTCGGTGGCTGGCTGGTGAGAGAGTGCTGCGTCGCCGGCATCGGCGTCGAAAGAAGCCGAGCAGAAAAAAGTTAAAGTACAAACGTGCAAGCATACTAACCTAACCCTAGGTAAGGCATGTTAGAGCGAAAGACAGTAAACTCGAATGAGCCAAGAAAGAGCGGCGTGCGGTGCGGGGCCGGTCGGAGCGCACACTTCTCTCGGTGGCTGGCGGGCGAGAGAGTGCTGCGTCGCCGGCATCGGCGTCGAAAGAAGCCGAGCCGAAAAAAGTTAAAGTACAAACGTGCAAGCATACTAACCTAACCCTAGGTAAGGCATGTTAGAGCGAAAGACAGTAAACTCGAATGAGCCAAGAAAGAGCGGCGTGCGGTGCGGGGCCGGTCGGAGCGCACACATCTCTCGGTGGCTGGCGGGCGACAGAGTGCTGCGTCGCCGGCATCGGCGTCGAAAGAAGCCGAGCCGAAAAAAGTTAAAGTACAAACGTGCAAGCATACTAACCTAACCCTAGGTAAGGCATGTTAGAGCGAAAGACAGTAAACTCGAATGAGCCAAGAAAGAGCGGCCTGCGGTGCGGGGCCGGTCGGAGCGCACACTTCTCTCGGTGGCTGGCGGGCGAGAGAGTGCTGCGTCGCCGGCATCGGCGTCGAAAGAAGCCGAGCCGAAAAAAGTTAAAGTACAAACGTGCAAGCATACTAACCTAACCCTAGGTAAGGCATGTTAGAGCGAAAGACAGTAAACTCGAATGAGCCAAGAAAGAGCGGCGTGCGGTGCGGGGCCGGTCGGAGCGCACACTTCTCTCGGTGGCTGGCGGGCGAGAGAGTGCTGCGTCGCCGGCATCGGCGTCGAAAGAAGCCGAGCCGAAAAAAGTTAAAGTACAAACGTGCAAGCATACTAACCTAACCCTAGGTAAGGCATGTTAGAGCGAAAGACAGTAAACTCGAATGAGCCAAGAAAGAGCGGCGTGCGGTGCGGGGCCGGTCGGAGCGCACACTTTTCTCGGTGGCTGGCGGGCGAGAGAGTGCTGCGTCGCCGGCATCGGCGTCGAAAGAAGCCGAGCCGAAAAAAGTTAAAGTACAAACGTGCAAGCATACTAACCTAACCCTAGGTAAGGCATGTTAGAGCGAAAGACAGTAAACTCGAATGAGCCAAGAAAGAGCGGCGTGCGGTGCGGGGCCGGTCGGAGCGCACACATCTCTCGGTGGCTGGCGGGCAAGTGAGTGCTGCGTCGCCGGCATCGGCGTCGAAAGAAGCCGAGCCGAAAAAAGTTAAAGTACAAACGTGCAAGCATACTAACCTAACCCTAGGTAAGGCATGCTAGAGCGAAAGACAGTAAACTCGAATGAGCCAAGAAAGAGCGGCGTGCGGTGCGGGGCCGGTCGGAGCGCACACTTCTCTCGGTGGCTGGCGGGCGAGAGAGTGCTGCGTCGCCGGCATCGGCGTCGAAAGAAGCCGAGCCGAAAAAAGTTTAAGTACAAACGTGCAAGCATACTAACCTAACCCTAGGTAAGGCATGTTAGAGCGAAAGACAGTAAACTCGAATGAGCCAAGAAAGAGCGGCGTGCGGTGCGGGACCGGTCGGAGCGCACACTTCTCTCGGTGGCTGGCGGGCGAGAGAGTGCTGCGTCGCCGGCATCGGCGTCGAAAGAAGCCGAGCCGAAAAAAGTTAAAGTACAAACGTGCAAGCATACTAACCTAACCCTAGGTAAGGCATGTTAGAGCGAAAGACAGTAAACTCGAATGAGCCAAGAAAGAGCGGCGTGCGGTGCGGGGCCGGTCGGAGCGCACACATCTCTCGGTGGCTGGCGGGCGACAGAGTGCTGCGTCGCCGGCATCGGCGTCGAAAGAAGCCGAGCCGAAAAAAGTTAAAGTACAAACGTGCAAGCATACTAACCTAACCCTAGGTAAGGCATGTTAGAGCGAAAGACAGTAAACTCGAATGAGCCAAGAAAGAGCGGCCTGCGGTGCGGGGCCGGTCGGAGCGCACACTTCTCTCGGTGGCTGGCGGGCGAGAGAGTGCTGCGTCGCCGGCATCGGCGTCGAAAGAAGCCGAGCCGAAAAAAGTTAAAGTACAAACGTGCAAGCATACTAACCTAACCCTAGGTAAGGAATGTTAGAGCGAAAGACAGTAAACTCGAATGAGCCAAGAAAGAGCGGCGTGCGGTGCGGGGCCGGTCGGAGCGCACACTTCTCTCGGTGGCTGGCGGGTGAGAGAGTGCTGCGTCGCCGGCATCGGCGTCGAAAGAAGCCGAGCAGAAAAAAGTTAAAGTACAAACGTGCAAGCATACTAACCCAACCCTAGGTAAGGCATGTTAGAGCGAAAGACAGTAAACTCGAATGAGCCAAGAAAGAGCGGCGTGCGGTGCGGGGCCGGTCGGAGCGCACACTTTTCTCGGTGGCTGGCGGGCGAGAGAGTGCTGCGTCGCCGGCATCGGCGTCGAAAGAAGCCGAGCCGAAAAAAGTTAAAGTACAAACGTGCAAGCATACTAACCTAACCCTAGGTAAGGCATGTTAGAGCGAAAGACAGTAAACTCGAATGAGCCAAGAAAGAGCGGCGTGCGGTGCGGGGCCGGTCGGAGCGCACACATCTCTCGGTGGCTGGCGGGCGAGTGAGTGCTGCGTCGCCGGCATCGGCGTCGAAAGGAGCCGAGCCGAAAAAAGTTAAAGTACAAACGTGCAAGCATACTAACCTAACCCTAGGTAAGGCATGTTAGGGCGAAAGACAGTAAACTCGAATGAGCCAAGAAAGAGCGGCGTGCGGTGCGGGGCCGGTCGGAGCGCACACTTCTCTCGGTGGCTGGCTGGTGAGAGAGTGCTGCGTCGCCGGCATCGGCGTCGAAAGAAGCCGAGCAGAAAAAAGTTAAAGTACAAACGTGCAAGCATACTAACCTAACCCTAGGTAAGGCATGTTAGAGCGAAAGACAGTAAACTCGAATGAGCCAAGAAAGAGCGGCGTGCGGTGCGGGGCCGGTCGGAGCGCACACTTCTCTCGGTGGCTGGCGGGCGAGAGAGTGCTGCGTCGCCGGCATCGGCGTCGAAAGAAGCCGAGCCGAAAAAAGTTAAAGTACAAACGTGCAAGCATACTAACCTAACCCTAGGTAAGGCATGTTAGAGCGAAAGACAGTAAACTCGAATGAGCCAAGAAAGAGCGGCGTGCGGTGCGGGGCCGGTCGGAGCGCACACATCTCTCGGTGGCTGGCGGGCGACAGAGTGCTGCGTCGCCGGCATCGGCGTCGAAAGAAGCCGAGCCGAAAAAAGTCAAAGTACAAACGTGCAAGCATACTAACCTAACCCTAGGTAAGGCATGTTAGAGCGAAAGACAGTAAACTCGAATGAGCCAAGAAAGAGCGGCCTGCGGTGCGGGGCCGGTCGGAGCGCACACTTCTCTCGGTGGCTGGCGGGCGAGAGAGTGCTGCGTCGCCGGCATCGGCGTCGAAAGAAGCCGAGCCGAAAAAAGTTAAAGTACAAACGTGCAAGCATACTAACCTAACCCTAGGTAAGGCATGTTAGAGCGAAAGACAGTAAACTCGAATGAGCCAAGAAAGAGCGGCGTGCGGTGCGGGGCCGGTCGGAGCGCACACTTCTCTCGGTGGCTGGCGGGCGAGAGAGTGCTGCGTCGCCGGCATCGGCGTCGAAAGAAGCCGAGCCGAAAAAAGTTAAAGTACAAACGTGCAAGCATACTAACCTAACCCTAGGTAAGGCATGTTAGAGCGAAAGACAGTAAACTCGAATGAGCCAAGAAAGAGCGGCGTGCGGTGCGGGGCCGGTCGGAGCGCACACTTTTCTCGGTGGCTGGCGGGCGAGAGAGTGCTGCGTCGCCGGCATCGGCGTCGAAAGAAGCCGAGCCGAAAAAAGTTAAAGTACAAACGTGCAAGCATACTAACCTAACCCTAGGTAAGGCATGTTAGAGCGAAAGACAGTAAACTCGAATGAGCCAAGAAAGAGCGGCGTGCGGTGCGGGGCCGGTCGGAGCGCACACATCTCTCGGTGGCTGGCGGGCAAGTGAGTGCTGCGTCGCCGGCATCGGCGTCGAAAGAAGCCGAGCCGAAAAAAGTTAAAGTACAAACGTGCAAGCATACTAACCTAACCCTAGGTAAGGCATGCTAGAGCGAAAGACAGTAAACTCGAATGAGCCAAGAAAGAGCGGCGTGCGGTGCGGGGCCGGTCGAAGCGCACACATCTCTCGGTGGCTGGCGGGCGACAGAGTGCTGCGTCGCCGGCATCGGCGTCGAAAAAAGCCGAGCCGAAAAAAGTTAAAGTACAAACGTGCAAGCATACTAACCTAACCCTAGGTAAGGCATGTTAGAGCGAAAGACAGTAAACTCGAATGAGCCAAGAAAGAGCGGCCTGCGGTGCGGGGCCGGTCGGAGCGCACACTTTTCTCGGTGGCTGGCGGGCGAGAGAGTGCTGCGTCGCCGGCATCGGCGTCGAAAGAAGCCGAGCCGAAAAAAGTTAAAGTACAAACGTGCAAGAATACTAACCTAACCCTAGGTAAGGCATGTTAGAGCGAAAGACAGTAAACTCGAATGAGCCAAGAAAGAGCGGCGTGCGGTGCGGGGCCGGTCGGAGCGCACACTTTTCTCGGTGGCTGGCGGGCGAGAGAGTGCTGCGTCGCCGGCATCGGCGTCGAAAGAAGCCGAGCCGAAAAAAGTTAAAGTACAAACCTGCAAGCATACTAACCTAACCCTAGGTAAGGCATGTTAGAGCGAAAGACAGTAAACTCGAATGAGCCAAGAAAGAGCGGCGTGCGGTGCGGGGCCGGTCGGAGCGCACACTTTTCTCGGTGGCTGGCGGGTGAGAGAGTGCTGCGTCGCCGGCATCGGCGTCGAAAGAAGCCGAGCCGAAAAAAGTTAAAGTACAAACGTGCAAGCATACTAACCTAACCCTAGGTAAGGCATGTTAGAGCGAAAGACAGTAAACTCGAATGAGCCAAGAAAGAGCGGCGTGCGGTGCGGGGCCGGTCGGAGCGCACACTTTTCTCGGTGGCTGGCGGGCGAGAGAGTGCTGCGTCGCCGGCATCGGCGTCGAAAGAAGCCGAGCCGAAAAAAGTTAAAGTACAAAAGTGCAAGCATACTAACCTAACCCTAGGTAAGGCATGTTAGAGCGAAAGACAGTAAACTCGAATGAGCCAAGAAAGAGCGGCGTGCGGTGCGGGGCCGGTCGGAGCGCACACTTTTCTCGGTGGCTGGCGGGCGAGAGAGTGCTGCGTCGCCGGCATCGGCGTCGAAAGAAGCCGAGCCGAAAAAAGTTAAAGTACAAACCTGCAAGCATACTAACCTAACCCTAGGTAAGGCATGTTAGAGCGAAAGACAGTAAACTCGAATGAGCCAAGAAAGAGCGGCGTGCGGTGCGGGGCCGGTCGGAGCGCACACTTTTCTCGATGGCTGGCGGGTGAGAGAGTGCTGCGTCGCCGGCATCGGCGTCGAAAGAAGCCGAGCCGAAAAAAGTTAAAGTACAAACGTGCAAGCATACTAACCTAACCCTAGGTAAGGCATGTTAGAGCGAAAGACAGTAAACTCGAATGAGCCAAGAAAGAGCGGCGTGCGGTGCGGGGCCGGTCGGAGCGCACACTTTTCTCGGTGGCTGGCGGGCGAGAGAGTGCTGCGTCGCCGGCATCGGCGTCGAAAGAAGCCGAGCCGAAAAAAGTTAAAGTACAAACGTGCAAGCATACTAACCTAACCCTAGGTAAGGCATGTTAGAGCGAAAGACAGTAAACTCGAATGAGCCAGGAAAGAGCGGCGTGCGGTGCGGGGCTGGTCGGAGCGCACACTTCTCTTGGTGGCTGGCGGGCGAGAGAGTGCTGCGTCGCCGGCATCGGCGTCGAAAGAAGCCGAGCCGAAAAAAGTTAAAGTACAAACGTGCAAGCATACTAACCTGACCCTAGGTAAGGCATGTTAGAGCGAAAGACAGTAAACTCGAATGAGCCAAGAAAGAGCGGCGTGCGGTGCGGGGCCGGTCGGAGCGCACACTTCTCTTGGTGGCTGGCGGGCGAGAGAGTGCTGCGTCGCCGGCATCGGCGTCGAAAGAAGCCGAGCCGAAAAAAGTTAAAGTACAAACGTGCAAGCATACTAACCTAACCCTAGGTAAGGCATGTTAGAGCGAAAGACAGTAAACTCGAATGAGCCAAGAAAGAGCGGCGTGCGGTGCGGGGCCGGTCGGAGCGCACACTTTTCTCGGTGGCTGGCGGGAGAGAGAGTGCTGCGTCGCCGGCATCGGCGTCGAAAGAAGCCGAGCCGAAAAAAGTTAAAGTACAAACGTGCAAGCATAATAACCTAACCCTAGGTAAGGCATGTTAGAGCGAAAGACAGTAAACTCGAATGAGCCAAGAAAGAGCGGCGTGCGGTGCGGGGCCGGTCGGAGCGCACACTTCTCTCGGTGGCTGGCGGGCGAGAGAGTGCTGCGTCGCCGGCATCGGCGTCGAAAGAAGCCGAGCCGAAAAAAGTTAAAGTACAAACGTGCAAGCATACTAACCTAACCCTAGGTAAGGCATGTTAGAGCGAAAGACAGTAAACTCGAATGAGCCAAGAAAGAGCGGCGTGCGGTGCGGGGCCGGTCGGAGCGCACACATCTATCGGTGGCTGGCGGGCGAGAGAGTGCTGCGTCGCCGGCATCGGCGTCGAAAGAAGCCGAACCGAAAAAAGTTAAAGTACAAACGTGCAAGCATACTAACCTAACCCTAGGTAAGGCATGTTAGAGCGAAAGACAGTAAACTCGAATGAGCCAAGAAAGAGCGGCGTGCGGTGCGGGGCCGGTCGGAGCGCACACTTTACTCGGTGGCTGGCGGGCGAGAGAGTGCTGCGTCGCCGGCATCGGCGTCGAAAGAAGCCGAGCCGAAAAAAGTTAAAAGTACAAACGTGCAAGCATACTAACCTAACCCTAGGTAAGGCATGTTAGAGCGAAAGACAGTAAACTCGAATGAGCCAAGAAAGAGCGGCGTGCGGTGCGGGGCCGGTCGGAGCGCACACTTTTCTCGGTGGCTGGCTGGCGAGAGAGTGCTGCGTCGCCGGCATCGGCGTCAAAAGAAGCCGAGCCGAAAAAAGTTAAAAGTACAAACGTGCAAGCATACTAACCTAACCCTAGGTAAGGCATGTTAGAGCGAAAGACAGTAAACTCGAATGAGCCAAGAAAGAGCGGCGTGCGGTGCGGGGCTGGTCGGAGCGCACACTTCTCTTGGTGGCTGGCGGGCGAGAGAGTGCTGCGTCGCCGGCATCGGCGTCGAAAGAAGCCGAGCCGAAAAAAGTTAAAGTACAAACGTGCAAGCATACTAACCTAACCCTAGGTAAGGCATGTTAGAGCGAAAGACAGTAAACTCGAATGAGCCAAGAAAGAGCGGCGTGCGGTGCGGTGCCGGTCGGAGCGCACACTTCTCTTGGTGGCTGGCGGGCGAGAGAGTGCTGCGTCGCCGGCATCGGCGTCGAAAGAAGCCGAGCCGAAAAAAGTTAAAGTACAAACGTGCAAGCATACTAACCTAACCCTAGGTAAGGCATGTTAGAGCGAAAGACAGTAAACTCGAATGAGCCAAGAAAGAGCGGCGTGCGGTGCGGGGCCGGTCGGAGCGCACACTTTTCTCGGTGGCTGGCGGGCGAGAGAGTGCTGCGTCGCCGGCATCGGCGTCGAAAGAAGCCGAGCCGAAAAAAGTTAAAGTACAAACGTGCAAGCATACTAACCTAACCCTAGGTAAGGCATGTTAGAGCAAAAGACAGTAAACTCGAATGAGCCAAGAAAGAGCGGCGTGCGGTGCGGGGCTGGTCGGAGCGCACACTTCTCTTGGTGGCTGGCGGGCGAGAGAGTGCTGCGTCGCCGGCATCGGCGTCGAAAGAAGCCGAGCCGAAAAAAGTTAAAGTACAAACGTGCAAGCATACTAACCTAACCCTAGGTAAGGCATGTTAGAGCGAAAGACAGTAAACTCGAATGAGCCAAGAAAGAGCGGCGTGCGGTGCGGGGCCGGTCGGAGCGCACACTTCTCTTGGTGGCTGGCGGGCGAGAGAGTGCTGCGTCGCCGGCATCGGCGTCGAAAGAAGCCGAGCCGAAAAAAGTTAAAGTACAAACGTGCAAGCATACTAACCTAACCCTAGGTAAGGCATGTTAGAGCGAAAGACAGTAAACTCGAATGAGCCAAGAAAGAGCGGCGTGCGGTGCGGGGCCGGTCGGAGCGCACACTTTTCTCGGTGGCTGGCGGGAGAGAGAGTGCTGCGTCGCCGGCATCGGCGTCGAAAGAAGCCGAGCCGAAAAAAGTTAAAGTACAAACGTGCAAGCATACTAACCTAACCCTAGGTAAGGCATGTTAGAGCGAAAGACAGTAAACTCGAATGAGCCAAGAAAGAGCGGCGTGCGGTGCGGGGCCGGTCGGAGCGCACACTTCTCTCGGTGGCTGGCGGGCGAGAGAGTGCTGCGTCGCCGGCATCGGCGTCGAAAGAAGCCGAGCCGAAAAAAGTTAAAGTACAAACGTGCAAGCATACTAACCTAACCCTAGGTAAGGCATGTTAGAGCGAAAGACAGTAAACTCGAATGAGCCAAGAAAGAGCGGCGTGCGGTGCGGGGCCGGTCGGAGCGCACACATCTATCGGTGGCTGGCGGGCGAGAGAGTGCTGCGTCGCCGGCATCGGCGTCGAAAGAAGCCGAACCGAAAAAAGTTAAAGTACAAACGTGCAAGCATACTAACCTAACCCTAGGTAAGGCATGTTAGAGCGAAAGACAGTAAACTCGAATGAGCCAAGAAAGAGCGGCGTGCGGTGCGGGGCCGGTCGGAGCGCACACTTTACTCGGTGGCTGGCGGGCGAGAGAGTGCTGCGTCGCCGGCATCGGCGTCGAAAGAAGCCGAGCCGAAAAAAGTTAAAAGTACAAACGTGCAAGCATACTAACCTAACCCTAGGTAAGGCATGTTAGAGCGAAAGACAGTAAACTCGAATGAGCCAAGAAAGAGCGGCGTGCGGTGCGGGGCCGGTCGGAGCGCACACTTTTCTCGGTGGCTGGCTGGCGAGAGAGTGCTGCGTCGCCGGCATCGGCGTCGAAAGAAGCCGAGCCGAAAAAAGTTAAAAGTACAAACGTGCAAGCATACTAACCTAACCCTAGGTAAGGCATGTTAGAGCGAAAGACAGTAAACTCGAATGAGCCAAGAAAGAGCGGCGTGCGGTGCGGGGCTGGTCGGAGCGCACACTTCTCTTGGTGGCTGGCGGGCGAGAGAGTGCTGCGTCGCCGGCATCGGCGTCGAAAGAAGCCGAGCCGAAAAAAGTTAAAGTACAAACGTGCAAGCATACTAACCTAACCCTAGGTAAGGCATGATAGAGCGAAAGACAGTAAACTCGAATGAGCCAAGAAAGAGCGGCGTGCGGTGCGGGGCCGGTCGGAGCGCACACTTTTCTCGGTGGCTGGCGGGAGAGAGAGTGCTGCGTCGCCGGCATCGGCGTCGAAAGAAGCCGAGCCGAAAAAAGTTAAAGTACAAACGTGCAAGCATACTAACCTAACCCTAGGTAAGGCATGTTAGAGCGAAAGACAGTAAACTCGAATGAGCCAAGAAAGAGCGGCGTGCGGTGCGGGGCCGGTCGGAGCGCACACATCTCTCGGTGGCTGGCGGGCGAGAGAGTGCTGCGTCGCCGGCATCGGCGTCGAAAGAAGCCGAGCCGAAAAAAGTTAAAGTACAAACGTGCAAGCATACTAACCTAACCCTAGGTAAGGCATGTTAGAGCGAAAGACAGTAAACTCGAATGAGCCAAGAAAGAGCGGCGTGCGGTGCGGGGCCGGTCGGAGCGCACACTTTACTCGGTGGCTGGCGGGCGAGAGAGTGCTGCGTCGCCGGCATCGGCGTCGAAAGAAGCCGAGCCGAAAAAAGTTTAAAAGTACAAACGTGCAAGCATACTAACCTAACCCTAGGTAAGGCATGTTAGAGCGAAAGACAGTAAACTCGAATGAGCCAAGAAAGAGCGGCGTGCGGTGCGGGGCCGGTCGGAGCGCACACTTTTCTCGGTGGCTGGCTGGCGAGAGAGTGCTGCGTTGCCGGCATCGGCGTCGAAAGAAGCCGAGCCGAAAAAAGTTAAAAGTACAAACGTGCAAGCATACTAACCTAACCCTAGGTAAGGCATGTTAGAGCGAAAGACAGTAAACTCGAATGAGCCAAGAAAGAGCGGCGTGCGGTGCGGGGCCGGTCGGAGCGCACACTTTTCTCGGTGGCTGGCTGGCGAGAGAGTGCTGGCGTCGCCGGCATCGGCGTCGAAAGAAGCCGAGCCGAAAAAAGTTAAAGTACAAACGTGCAAGCAAACTAACCTAACCCTAGGTAAGGCATGTTAGAGCGAAAGACAGTAAACTCGAATGAGCCAAGAAAGAGCGGCGTGCGGTGCGGGGCCGGTCGGAGCGCACACTTTTCTCGGTGGCTGGCTGGCGAGAGAGTGCTGCGTTGCCGGCATCGGCGTCGAAAGAAGCCGAGCCGAAAAAAGTTAAAAGTACAAACGTGCAAGCATACTAACCTAACCCTAGGTAAGGCATGTTAGAGCGAAAGACAGTAAACTCGAATGAGCCAAGAAAGAGCGGCGTGCGGTGCGGGGCCGGTCGGAGCGCACACTTCTCTTGGTGGCTGGCGGGCGAGAGAGTGCTGCGTCGCCGGCATCGGCGTCGAAAGAAGCCGAGCCGAAAAAAGTTAAAGTACAAACGTGCAAGCATACTAACCTAACCCTAGGTAAGGCATGTTAGAGCGAAAGACAGTAAACTCGAATGAGCCAAGAAAGAGCGGCGTGCGGTGCGGGGCCGGTCGGAGCGCACACTTTTCTCGGTGGCTGGCGGGAGAGAGAGTGCTGCGTCGCCGGCATCGGCGTCGAAAGAAGCCGAGCCGAAAAAAGTTAAAGTACAAACGTGCAAGCATACTAACCTAACCCTAGGTAAGGCATGTTAGAGCGAAAGACAGTAAACTCGAATGAGCCAAGAAAGAGCGGCGTGCGGTGCGGGGCCGGTCGGAGCGCACACTTCTCTCGGTGGCTGGCGGGCGAGAGAGTGCTGCGTCGCCGGCATCGGCGTCGAAAGAAGCCGAGCCGAAAAAAGTTAAAGTACAAACGTGCAAGCATACTAACCTAACCCTAGGTAAGGCATGTTAGAGCGAAAGACAGTAAACTCGAATGAGCCAAGAAAGAGCGGCGTGCGGTGCGGGGCCGGTCGGAGCGCACATATCTCTCGGTGGCTGGCGGGCGAGAGAGTGCTGCGTCGCCGGCATCGGTGTCGAAAGAAGCCGAGCCGAAAAAAGTTAAAGTACAAACGTGCAAGCATACTAACCTAACCCTAGGTAAGGCATGTTAGAGCGAAAGACAGTAAACTCGAATGAGCCAAGAAAGAGCGGCGTGCGGTGCGGGGCCGGTCGGAGCGCACACTTTACTCGGTGGCTGGCGGGCGAGAGAGTGCTGCGTCGCCGGCATCGGCGTCGAAAGAAGCCGAGCCGAAAAAAGTTAAAAGTACAAACGTGCAAGCATACTAACCTAACCCTAGGTAAGGCATGTTAGAGCGAAAGACAGTAAACTCGAATGAGCCAAGAAAGAGCGGCGTGCGGTGCGGGGCCGGTCGGAGCGCACACTTTTCTCGGTGGCTGGCTGGCGAGAGAGTGCTGCGTCGCCGGCATCGGCGTCGAAAGAAGCCGAGCCGAAAAAAGTTAAAAGTACAAACGTGCAAGCATACTAACCTAACCCTAGGTAAGGCATGTTAGAGCGAAAGACAGTAAACTCGAATGAGCCAAGAAAGAGCGGCGTGCGGTGCGGGGCCGGTCGGAGCGCACACTTTTCTCGGTGGCTGGCTGGCGAGAGAGTGCTGGCGTCGCCGGCATCGGCGTCGAAAGAAGCCGAGCCGAAAAAAGTTAAAGTACAAACGTGCAAGCATACCAACCTAACCCTAGGTAAGGCATGTTAGAGCGAAAGACAGTAAACTCGAATGAGCAAAGAAAGAGCGGCGTGCGGTGCGGGGCCGGTCGGTGCGCACACTTCTCTCGGTGGCTGGCGGGCGAGAGAGTGCTTCGTCGCCTGCATCGGCGTCGAAAGAAGCCGAGCCGAAAAAAGTTAAAGTACAAACGTGCAAGCATACTAACCTAACCCTAGGTAAGGCTGGTTAGAGCGAAAGACAGTAAACTCGAATGAGCCAAGAAAGAGCGGCGTGCGGTGCGGGGCCGGTCGGAGCGCACACTTTTCTCGGTGGCTGGCTGGCGAGAGAGTGCTGGCGTCGCCGGCATCGGCGTCGAAAGAAGCCGAGCCGAAAAAAGTTAAAGTACAAACGTGCAAGCATACTAACCTAACCCTAGGTAAGGCATGTTAGAGCGAAAGACAGTAAACTCGAATGAGCCAAGAAAGAGCGGCGTGCGGTGCGGGGCCGGTCGGAGCGCACACTTCTCTCGGTGGCTGGCGGGCGAGAGAGTGCTGCGTCGCCGGCATCGGCGTCGAAAGAAGCCGAGCCGAAAAAAGTTAAATTACAAACGTGCAAGCATACTAACCTAACCCTGGGTAAGGCATGTTAGAGCGAAAGACAGTAAACTCGAATGAGCCAAGAAAGAGCGGCGTGCGGTGCGGGGCCGGTCGGAGCGCACACATCCCTCGGTGGCTGGCGGGCGAGAGAGTGCTGCGTCGCCGGCATCGGCGTCGAAAGAAGCCGAGCCGAAAAAAGTTAAAGTACAAACGTGCAAGCATACTAACCTAACCCTAGGTAAGGCATGTTAGAGCGAAAGACAGTAAACTCGAATGAGCCAAGAAAGAGCGGCGTGCGGTGCGGGGCCGGTCGGAGCGCACACTTTTCTCGGTGGCTGGCGGGCGAGAGAGTGCTGCGTCGCCGGCATCGGCGTCGAAAGAAGCCGAGCCGAAAAAAGTTAAAGTACAAACGTGCAAGCATACTAACCTAACCCTAGGTAAGGCATGTTAGAGCGAAAGACAGTAAACTCGAATGAGCCAAGAAAGAGCGGCGTGCGGTGCGGGGCCGGTCGGAGCGCACACTTTTCTCGGTGGCTGGCGGGCGAGAGAGTGCTGCGTCGCCGGCATCGGCGTCGAAAGAAGCCGAGCCGAAAAAAGTTAAAGTACAAACGTGCAAGCATACTAACCTAACCCTAGGTAAGGCATGTTAGAGCGAAAGACAGTAAACTCGAATGAGCCAAGAAAGAGCGGCGTGCGGTGCGGGGCCGGTCGGAGCGCACACTTCTCTCGGTGGCTGGCGGGCGAGAGAGTGCTGCGTCGCCGGCATCGGCGTCGAAAGAAGCCGAGCCGAAAAAAGTTAAAGTACAAACGTGCAAGCATACTAACCTAACCCTAGGTAAGGCATGTTAGAGCGAAAGACAGTAAACTCGAATGAGCCAAGAAAGAGCGGCGTGCGGTGCGGGGCCGGTCGGAGCGCACACTTCTCTCGGTGGCTGGCGGGCGAGAGAGTGCTGCGTCGCCGGCATCGGCGTCGAAAGAAGCCGAGCCGAAAAAAGTTAAATTACAAACGTGCAAGCATACTAACCTAACCCTGGGTAAGGCATGTTAGAGCGAAAGACAGTAAACTCGAATGAGCCAAGAAAGAGCGGCGTGCGGTGCGGGGCCGGTCGGAGCGCACACATCTCTCGGTGGCTGGCGGGCGAGAGAGTGCTGCGTCGCCGGCATCGGCGTCGAAAGAAGCCGAGCCGAAAAAAGTTAAAGTACAAACGTGCAAGCATACTAACCTAACCCTAGGTAAGGCATGTTAGAGCGAAAGACAGTAAACTCGAATGAGCCAAGAAAGAGCGGCGTGCGGTGCGGGGCCGGTCGGAGCGCACACTTTTCTCGGTGGCTGGCGGGCGAGAGAGTGCTGCGTCGCCGGCATCGGCGTCGAAAGAAGCCGAGCCGAAAAAAGTTAAAGTACAAACGTGCAAGCATACTAACCTAACCCTAGGTAAGGCATGTTAGAGCGAAAGACAGTAAACTCGAATGAGCCAAGAAAGAGCGGCGTGCGGTGCGGGGCCGGTCGGAGCGCACACTTTTCTCGGTGGCTGGCGGGCGAGAGAGTGCTGCGTCGCCGGCATCGGCGTCGAAAGAAGCCGAGCCGAAAAAAGTTAAAGTACAAACGTGCAAGCATACTAACCTAACCCTAGGTAAGGCATGTTAGAGCGAAAGACAGTAAACCCGAATGAGCCAAGAAAGAGCGGCGTGCGGTGCGGGGCCGGTCGGAGCGCACACTTCTCTCGGTGGCTGGCGGGCGAGAGAGTGCTGCGTCGCCGGCATCGGCGTCGAAAGAAGCCGAGCCGAAAAAAGTTAAAGTACAAACGTGCAAGCATACTAACCTAACCCTAGGTAAGGCATGTTAGAGCGAAAGACAGTAAACTCGAATGAGCCAAGAAAGAGCGGCGTGCGGTGCGGGGCCTGTCGGAGCGCACACTTCTCTCGGTGGCTGGCGGGCGAGAGAGTGCTGCGTCGCCGGCATCGGCGTCGAAAGAAGCCGAGCCGAAAAAAGTTAAAGTACAAACGTGCAAGCATACTAACCTAACCCTAGGTAAGGCATGTTAGAGCGAAAGACAGTAAACTCGAATGAGCCAAGAAAGAGCGGCGTGCGGTGCGGGGCCGGTCGGAGCGCATACTTTTCTCGGTGACTGGCGGGCGAGAGAGTGCTGCGTCGCCGGCATTGGCGTCGAAAGAAGCCGAGCCGAAAAAAGTTAAAGTACAAACGTGCAAGCATACTAACCTAACCCTAGGTAAGGCATGTTAGAGCGAAAGACAGTAAACTCGAATGAGCCAAGAAAGAGCGGCGTGCGGTGCGGGGCCGGTCGGAGCGCACACTTCTCTCGGTGGCTGGCGGGCGAGAGAGTGCTGCGTCGCCGGCATCGGCGTCGAAAGAAGCCGAGCCGAAAAAAGTTAAAGTACAAATGTGCAAGCATACTAACCTAACCCTAGGTAAGGCATGTTAGAGCGAAAGACAGTGAACTCGAATGAGCCAAGAAAGAGCGGCGTGCGGTGCGGGGCCGGTCGGAGCGCTCACTTTTCTCGGTGGCTGGCGGGCGAGAGAGTGCTGCGTCGCCGGCATCGGCGTCGAAAGAAGCCGAGCCGAAAAAAGTTAAAGTACAAACGTGCAAGCATACTAACCTAACCCTAGGTAAGGCATGTTAGAGCGAAAGACAGTAAACTCGAATGAGCCAAGAAAGAGCGGCGTGCGGTGCGGGGCCGGTCGGAGCGCACACTTTTCTCGGTGGCTGGCGGGCGAGAGAGTGCTGCGTCGCCGGCATCGGCGTCGAAAGAAGCCGAGCCGAAAAAAGTTAAAGTACAAACGTGCAAGCATACTAACCTAACCCTAGGTAAGGCATGTTAGAGCGAAAGACAGTAAACTCGAATGAGCCTAGAAAGAGCGGCGTGCGGTGCGGGGCCGGTCGGAGCGCACACTTTTCTCGGTTGCTGGCGGGCGAGAGAGTGCTGCGTCGCCGGCATCGGCGCCGAAAGAAGCCGAGCCGAAAAAAGTTAAAGTACAAACGTGCAAGCATACTAACCTAACCCTAGGTAAGGCATGTTAGAGCGAAAGACAGTAAACTCGAATGAGCCAAGAAAGAGCGGCGTGCGGTGCGGGGCCGGTCGGAGTGCACACATCTCTCGGTGGCTGGCGGGCGAGAGAGTGCTGCGTCGCCGGCATCGGCGTCGAAAGAAGCCGAGCCGAAAAAAGTTAAAGTACAAACATGCAAGCATACTAACCTAACCCTAGGTAAGGCATGTTAGAGCGAAAGACAGTAAACTCGAATGAGCCAAGAAAGAGCGGCGTGCGGTGCGGGGCCGGTCGGAGCGCACACTTTTCTCGGTGGCTGGCGGGCGAGAGAGTGCTGCGTCGCCGGCATTGGCGTCGAAAGAAGCCGAGCCGAAAAAAGTTAAAGTACAAACGTGCAAGCATACTAACCTAACCCTAGGTAAGGCATGTTAGAGCGAAAGACAGTAAACTCGAATGAGCCAAGAAAGAGCGGCGTGCGGTGCGGGGCCGGTCGGAGCGCACACTTCTCTCGGTGGCTGGCGGGCGAGATAGTGCTGCGTCGCCGGCATCGGCGTCGAAAGAAGCCGAGCCGAAAAAAGTTAAAGTACAAATGTGCAAGCATACTAACCTAACCCTAGGTAAGGCATGTTAGAGCGAAAGACAGTGAACTCGAATGAGCCAAGAAAGAGCGGCGTGCGGTGCGGGGCCGGTCGGAGCGCTCACTTTTCTCGGTGGCTGGCGGGCGAGAGAGTGCTGCGTCGCCGGCATCGGCGTCGAAAGAAGCCGAGCCGAAAAAAGTTAAAGTACAAACGTGCAAGCATACTAACCTAACCCTAGGTAAGGCATGTTAGAGCGAAAGACAGTAAACTCGAATGAGCCAAGAAAGAGCGGCGTGCGGTGCGGGGCCGGTCGGAGCGCACACTTTTCTCGGTGGCTGGCGGGCGAGAGAGTGCTGCGTCGCCGGCATCGGCGTCGAAAGAAGCCGAGCCGAAAAAAGTTAAAGTACAAACGTGCAAGCATACTAACCTAACCCTAGGTAAGGCATGTTAGAGCGAAAGACAGTAAACTCGAATGAGCCAAGAAAGAGCGGCGTGCGGTGCGGGGCCGGTCGGAGCGCACACATCTCTCGGTGGCTGGCGGGCGAGAGAGTGCTGCGTCGCCGGCATCGGCGTCGAAAGAAGCCGAGCCGAAAAAAGTTATTAAAGTACAAACGTGCAAGCATACCAACCTAACCCTAGGTAAGGCATGTTAGAGCGAAAGACAGTAAACTCGAATGAGCAAAGAAAGAGCGGCGTGCGGTGCGGGGCCGGTCGGTGCGCACACTTCTCTCGGTGGCTGGCGGGCGAGAGAGTGCTGCGTCGCCTGCATCGGCGTCGAAAGAAGCCGAGCCGAAAAAAGTTAAAGTACAAACGTGCAAGCATACTAACCTAACCCTAGGTAAGGCATGTTAGAGCGAAATACAGTAAACTCGAATGAGCCAAGAAAGAGCGGCGTGCGGTGCGGGGCCGGTCGGAGCGCACACTTCTCTCGGTGGCTGGCGGGCGAGAGAGTGCTGCGTCGCCGGCATCGGCGTCGAAAGAAGCCGAGCCGAAAAAAGTTAAAGTACAAACGTGCAAGCATACTAACCTAACCCTAGGTAAGGCTGGTTAGAGCGAAAGACAGTAAACTCGAATGAGCCAAGAAAGAGCGGCGTGCGGTGCGGGGCCGGTCGGAGCGCACACTTTTCTCGGTGGCTGGCTGGCGAGAGAGTGCTGGCGTCGCCGGCATCGGCGTCGAAAGAAGCCGAGCCGAAAAAAGTTAAAGTACAAACGTGCAAGCATACTAACCTAACCCTAGGTAAGGCATGTTAGAGCGAAAGACAGTAAACTCGAATGAGCCAAGAAAGAGCGGCGTGCGGTGCTGGGCCGGTCGGAGCGCACACTTCTCTCGGTGGCTGGCGGGCGAGAGAGTGCTGCGTCGCCGGCATCGGCGTCGAAAGAAGCCGAGCCGAAAAAAGTTAAATTACAAACGTGCAAGCATACTAACCTAACCCTAGGTAAGGCATGTTAGAGCGAAAGACAGTAAACTCGAATGAGCCAAGAAAGAGCGGCGTGCGGTGCGGGGCCGGTCGGAGCGCACACTTTTCTCGGTGGCTGGCGGGCGAGAGAGTGCTGCGTCGCCGGCATCGGCGTCGAAAGAAGCCGAGCCGAAAAAAGTTAAAGTACAAACGTGCAAGCATACTAACCTAACCCTAGGTAAGGCATGTTAGAGCGAAAGACAGTAAACTCGAATGAGCCAAGAAAGAGCGGCGTGCGGTGCGGGGCCGGTCGGAGCGCACACTTTTCTCGGTGGCTGGCGGGCGAGAGAGTGCTGCGTCGCCGGCATCGGCGTCGAAAGAAGCCGAGCCGAAAAAAGTTAAAGTACAAACGTGCAAGCATACTAACCTAACCCTAGGTAAGGCATGTTAGAGCGAAAGACAGTAAACTCGAATGAGCCAAGAAAGAGCGGCGTGCGGTGCGGGGCCGGTCGGAGCGCACACTTTTCTCGGTGGCTGGCGGGCGAGAGAGTGCTGCGTCGCCGGCATCGGCGTCGAAAGAAGCCGAGCCGAAAAAAGTTAAAGTACAAACGTGCAAGCATACTAACCTAACCCTAGGTAAGGCATGTTAGAGCGAAAGACAGTAAACTCGAATGAGCCAAGAAAGAGCGGCGTGCGGTGCGGGGCCGGTCGGAGCGCACACTTTTCTCGGTGGCTGGCTGGCGAGAGAGTGCTGCGTCGCCGGCATCGGCGTCAAAAGAAGCCGAGCCGAAAAAAGTTAAAAGTACAAACGTGCAAGCATACTAACCTAACCCTAGGTAAGGCATGTTAGAGCGAAAGACAGTAAACTCGAATGAGCCAAGAAAGAGCGGCGTGCGGTGCGGGGCTGGTCGGAGCGCACACTTCTCTTGGTGGCTGGCGGGCGAGAGAGTGCTGCGTCGCCGGCATCGGCGTCGAAAGAAGCCGAGCCGAAAAAAGTTAAAGTACAAACGTGCAAGCATACTAACCTAACCCTAGGTAAGGCATGTTAGAGCGAAAGACAGTAAACTCGAATGAGCCAAGAAAGAGCGGCGTGCGGTGCGGTGCCGGTCGGAGCGCACACTTCTCTTGGTGGCTGGCGGGCGAGAGAGTGCTGCGTCGCCGGCATCGGCGTCGAAAGAAGCCGAGCCGAAAAAAGTTAAAGTACAAACGTGCAAGCATACTAACCTAACCCTAGGTAAGGCATGTTAGAGCGAAAGACAGTAAACTCGAATGAGCCAAGAAAGAGCGGCGTGCGGTGCGGGGCCGGTCGGAGCGCACACTTTTCTCGGTGGCTGGCGGGCGAGAGAGTGCTGCGTCGCCGGCATCGGCGTCGAAAGAAGCCGAGCCGAAAAAAGTTAAAGTACAAACGTGCAAGCATACTAACCTAACCCTAGGTAAGGCATGTTAGAGCAAAAGACAGTAAACTCGAATGAGCCAAGAAAGAGCGGCGTGCGGTGCGGGGCTGGTCGGAGCGCACACTTCTCTTGGTGGCTGGCGGGCGAGAGAGTGCTGCGTCGCCGGCATCGGCGTCGAAAGAAGCCGAGCCGAAAAAAGTTAAAGTACAAACGTGCAAGCATACTAACCTAACCCTAGGTAAGGCATGTTAGAGCGAAAGACAGTAAACTCGAATGAGCCAAGAAAGAGCGGCGTGCGGTGCGGGGCCGGTCGGAGCGCACACTTCTCTTGGTGGCTGGCGGGCGAGAGAGTGCTGCGTCGCCGGCATCGGCGTCGAAAGAAGCCGAGCCGAAAAAAGTTAAAGTACAAACGTGCAAGCATACTAACCTAACCCTAGGTAAGGCATGTTAGAGCGAAAGACAGTAAACTCGAATGAGCCAAGAAAGAGCGGCGTGCGGTGCGGGGCCGGTCGGAGCGCACACTTTTCTCGGTGGCTGGCGGGAGAGAGAGTGCTGCGTCGCCGGCATCGGCGTCGAAAGAAGCCGAGCCGAAAAAAGTTAAAGTACAAACGTGCAAGCATACTAACCTAACCCTAGGTAAGGCATGTTAGAGCGAAAGACAGTAAACTCGAATGAGCCAAGAAAGAGCGGCGTGCGGTGCGGGGCCGGTCGGAGCGCACACTTCTCTCGGTGGCTGGCGGGCGAGAGAGTGCTGCGTCGCCGGCATCGGCGTCGAAAGAAGCCGAGCCGAAAAAAGTTAAAGTACAAACGTGCAAGCATACTAACCTAACCCTAGGTAAGGCATGTTAGAGCGAAAGACAGTAAACTCGAATGAGCCAAGAAAGAGCGGCGTGCGGTGCGGGGCCGGTCGGAGCGCACACATCTATCGGTGGCTGGCGGGCGAGAGAGTGCTGCGTCGCCGGCATCGGCGTCGAAAGAAGCCGAACCGAAAAAAGTTAAAGTACAAACGTGCAAGCATACTAACCTAACCCTAGGTAAGGCATGTTAGAGCGAAAGACAGTAAACTCGAATGAGCCAAGAAAGAGCGGCGTGCGGTGCGGGGCCGGTCGGAGCGCACACTTTACTCGGTGGCTGGCGGGCGAGAGAGTGCTGCGTCGCCGGCATCGGCGTCGAAAGAAGCCGAGCCGAAAAAAGTTAAAAGTACAAACGTGCAAGCATACTAACCTAACCCTAGGTAAGGCATGTTAGAGCGAAAGACAGTAAACTCGAATGAGCCAAGAAAGAGCGGCGTGCGGTGCGGGGCCGGTCGGAGCGCACACTTTTCTCGGTGGCTGGCTGGCGAGAGAGTGCTGCGTCGCCGGCATCGGCGTCGAAAGAAGCCGAGCCGAAAAAAGTTAAAAGTACAAACGTGCAAGCATACTAACCTAACCCTAGGTAAGGCATGTTAGAGCGAAAGACAGTAAACTCAAATGAGCCAAGAAAGAGCGGCGTGCGGTGCGGGGCTGGTCGGAGCGCACACTTCTCTTGGTGGCTGGCGGGCGAGAGAGTGCTGCGTCGCCGGCATCGGCGTCGAAAGAAGCCGAGCCGAAAAAAGTTAAAGTACAAACGTGCAAGCATACTAACCTAACCCTAGGTAAGGCATGATAGAGCGAAAGACAGTAAACTCGAATGAGCCAAGAAAGAGCGGCGTGCGGTGCGGGGCCGGTCGGAGCGCACACTTTTCTCGGTGGCTGGCGGGAGAGAGAGTGCTGCGTCGCCGGCATCGGCGTCGAAAGAAGCCGAGCCGAAAAAAGTTAAAGTACAAACGTGCAAGCATACTAACCTAACCCTAGGTAAGGCATGTTAGAGCGAAAGACAGTAAACTCGAATGAGCCAAGAAAGAGCGGCGTGCGGTGCGGGGCCGGTCGGAGCGCACACATCTCTCGGTGGCTGGCGGGCGAGAGAGTGCTGCGTCGCCGGCATCGGCGTCGAAAGAAGCCGAGCCGAAAAAAGTTAAAGTACAAACGTGCAAGCATACTAACCTAACCCTAGGTAAGGCATGTTAGAGCGAAAGACAGTAAACTCGAATGAGCCAAGAAAGAGCGGCGTGCGGTGCGGGGCCGGTCGGAGCGCACACTTTACTCGGTGGCTGGCGGGCGAGAGAGTGCTGCGTCGCCGGCATCGGCGTCGAAAGAAGCCGAGCCGAAAAAAGTTTAAAAGTACAAACGTGCAAGCATACTAACCTAACCCTAGGTAAGGCATGTTAGAGCGAAAGACAGTAAACTCGAATGAGCCAAGAAAGAGCGGCGTGCGGTGCGGGGCCGGTCGGAGCGCACACTTTTCTCGGTGGCTGGCTGGCGAGAGAGTGCTGCGTTGCCGGCATCGGCGTCGAAAGAAGCCGAGCCGAAAAAAGTTAAAAGTACAAACGTGCAAGCATACTAACCTAACCCTAGGTAAGGCATGTTAGAGCGAAAGACAGTAAACTCGAATGAGCCAAGAAAGAGCGGCGTGCGGTGCGGGGCCGGTCGGAGCGCACACTTTTCTCGGTGGCTGGCTGGCGAGAGAGTGCTGGCGTCGCCGGCATCGGCGTCGAAAGAAGCCGAGCCGAAAAAAGTTAAAGTACAAACGTGCAAGCAAACTAACCTAACCCTAGGTAAGGCATGTTAGAGCGAAAGACAGTAAACTCGAATGAGCCAAGAAAGAGCGGCGTGCGGTGCGGGGCCGGTCGGAGCGCACACTTTTCTCGGTGGCTGGCTGGCGAGAGAGTGCTGCGTTGCCGGCATCGGCGTCGAAAGAAGCCGAGCCGAAAAAAGTTAAAAGTACAAACGTGCAAGCATACTAACCTAACCCTAGGTAAGGCATGTTAGAGCGAAAGACAGTAAACTCGAATGAGCCAAGAAAGAGCGGCGTGCGGTGCGGGGCCGGTCGGAGCGCACACTTCTCTTGGTGGCTGGCGGGCGAGAGAGTGCTGCGTCGCCGGCATCGGCGTCGAAAGAAGCCGAGCCGAAAAAAGTTAAAGTACAAACGTGCAAGCATACTAACCTAACCCTAGGTAAGGCATGTTAGAGCGAAAGACAGTAAACTCGAATGAGCCAAGAAAGAGCGGCGTGCGGTGCGGGGCCGGTCGGAGCGCACACTTTTCTCGGTGGCTGGCGGGAGAGAGAGTGCTGCGTCGCCGGCATCGGCGTCGAAAGAAGCCGAGCCGAAAAAAGTTAAAGTACAAACGTGCAAGCATACTAACCTAACCCTAGGTAAGGCATGTTAGAGCGAAAGACAGTAAACTCGAATGAGCCAAGAAAGAGCGGCGTGCGGTGCGGGGCCGGTCGGAGCGCACACTTCTCTCGGTGGCTGGCGGGCGAGAGAGTGCTGCGTCGCCGGCATCGGCGTCGAAAGAAGCCGAGCCGAAAAAAGTTAAAGTACAAACGTGCAAGCATACTAACCTAACCCTAGGTAAGGCATGTTAGAGCGAAAGACAGTAAACTCGAATGAGCCAAGAAAGAGCGGCGTGCGGTGCGGGGCCGGTCGGAGCGCACATATCTCTCGGTGGCTGGCGGGCGAGAGAGTGCTGCGTCGCCGGCATCGGTGTCGAAAGAAGCCGAGCCGAAAAAAGTTAAAGTACAAACGTGCAAGCATACTAACCTAACCCTAGGTAAGGCATGTTAGAGCGAAAGACAGTAAACTCGAATGAGCCAAGAAAGAGCGGCGTGCGGTGCGGGGCCGGTCGGAGCGCACACTTTACTCGGTGGCTGGCGGGCGAGAGAGTGCTGCGTCGCCGGCATCGGCGTCGAAAGAAGCCGAGCCGAAAAAAGTTAAAAGTACAAACGTGCAAGCATACTAACCTAACCCTAGGTAAGGCATGTTAGAGCGAAAGACAGTAAACTCGAATGAGCCAAGAAAGAGCGGCGTGCGGTGCGGGGCCGGTCGGAGCGCACACTTTTCTCGGTGGCTGGCTGGCGAGAGAGTGCTGCGTCGCCGGCATCGGCGTCGAAAGAAGCCGAGCCGAAAAAAGTTAAAAGTACAAACGTGCAAGCATACTAACCTAACCCTAGGTAAGGCATGTTAGAGCGAAAGACAGTAAACTCGAATGAGCCAAGAAAGAGCGGCGTGCGGTGCGGGGCCGGTCGGAGCGCACACTTTTCTCGGTGGCTGGCTGGCGAGAGAGTGCTGGCGTCGCCGGCATCGGCGTCGAAAGAAGCCGAGCCGAAAAAAGTTAAAGTACAAACGTGCAAGCATACCAACCTAACCCTAGGTAAGGCATGTTAGAGCGAAAGACAGTAAACTCGAATGAGCAAAGAAAGAGCGGCGTGCGGTGCGGGGCCGGTCGGTGCGCACACTTCTCTCGGTGGCTGGCGGGCGAGAGAGTGCTTCGTCGCCTGCATCGGCGTCGAAAGAAGCCGAGCCGAAAAAAGTTAAAGTACAAACGTGCAAGCATACTAACCTAACCCTAGGTAAGGCTGGTTAGAGCGAAAGACAGTAAACTCGAATGAGCCAAGAAAGAGCGGCGTGCGGTGCGGGGCCGGTCGGAGCGCACACTTTTCTCGGTGGCTGGCTGGCGAGAGAGTGCTGGCGTCGCCGGCATCGGCGTCGAAAGAAGCCGAGCCGAAAAAAGTTAAAGTACAAACGTGCAAGCATACTAACCTAACCCTAGGTAAGGCATGTTAGAGCGAAAGACAGTAAACTCGAATGAGCCAAGAAAGAGCGGCGTGCGGTGCGGGGCCGGTCGGAGCGCACACTTCTCTCGGTGGCTGGCGGGCGAGAGAGTGCTGCGTCGCCGGCATCGGCGTCGAAAGAAGCCGAGCCGAAAAAAGTTAAATTACAAACGTGCAAGCATACTAACCTAACCCTGGGTAAGGCATGTTAGAGCGAAAGACAGTAAACTCGAATGAGCCAAGAAAGAGCGGCGTGCGGTGCGGGGCCGGTCGGAGCGCACACATCCCTCGGTGGCTGGCGGGCGAGAGAGTGCTGCGTCGCCGGCATCGGCGTCGAAAGAAGCCGAGCCGAAAAAAGTTAAAGTACAAACGTGCAAGCATACTAACCTAACCCTAGGTAAGGCATGTTAGAGCGAAAGACAGTAAACTCGAATGAGCCAAGAAAGAGCGGCGTGCGGTGCGGGGCCGGTCGGAGCGCACACTTTTCTCGGTGGCTGGCGGGCGAGAGAGTGCTGCGTCGCCGGCATCGGCGTCGAAAGAAGCCGAGCCGAAAAAAGTTAAAGTACAAACGTGCAAGCATACTAACCTAACCCTAGGTAAGGCATGTTAGAGCGAAAGACAGTAAACTCGAATGAGCCAAGAAAGAGCGGCGTGCGGTGCGGGGCCGGTCGGAGCGCACACTTTTCTCGGTGGCTGGCGGGCGAGAGAGTGCTGCGTCGCCGGCATCGGCGTCGAAAGAAGCCGAGCCGAAAAAAGTTAAAGTACAAACGTGCAAGCATACTAACCTAACCCTAGGTAAGGCATGTTAGAGCGAAAGACAGTAAACTCGAATGAGCCAAGAAAGAGCGGCGTGCGGTGCGGGGCCGGTCGGAGCGCACACTTCTCTCGGTGGCTGGCGGGCGAGAGAGTGCTGCGTCGCCGGCATCGGCGTCGAAAGAAGCCGAGCCGAAAAAAGTTAAAGTACAAACGTGCAAGCATACTAACCTAACCCTAGGTAAGGCATGTTAGAGCGAAAGACAGTAAACTCGAATGAGCCAAGAAAGAGCGGCGTGCGGTGCGGGGCCGGTCGGAGCGCACACTTCTCTCGGTGGCTGGCGGGCGAGAGAGTGCTGCGTCGCCGGCATCGGCGTCGAAAGAAGCCGAGCCGAAAAAAGTTAAATTACAAACGTGCAAGCATACTAACCTAACCCTGGGTAAGGCATGTTAGAGCGAAAGACAGTAAACTCGAATGAGCCAAGAAAGAGCGGCGTGCGGTGCGGGGCCGGTCGGAGCGCACACATCTCTCGGTGGCTGGCGGGCGAGAGAGTGCTGCGTCGCCGGCATCGGCGTCGAAAGAAGCCGAGCCGAAAAAAGTTAAAGTACAAACGTGCAAGCATACTAACCTAACCCTAGGTAAGGCATGTTAGAGCGAAAGACAGTAAACTCGAATGAGCCAAGAAAGAGCGGCGTGCGGTGCGGGGCCGGTCGGAGCGCACACTTTTCTCGGTGGCTGGCGGGCGAGAGAGTGCTGCGTCGCCGGCATCGGCGTCGAAAGAAGCCGAGCCGAAAAAAGTTAAAGTACAAACGTGCAAGCATACTAACCTAACCCTAGGTAAGGCATGTTAGAGCGAAAGACAGTAAACTCGAATGAGCCAAGAAAGAGCGGCGTGCGGTGCGGGGCCGGTCGGAGCGCACACTTTTCTCGGTGGCTGGCGGGCGAGAGAGTGCTGCGTCGCCGGCATCGGCGTCGAAAGAAGCCGAGCCGAAAAAAGTTAAAGTACAAACGTGCAAGCATACTAACCTAACCCTAGGTAAGGCATGTTAGAGCGAAAGACAGTAAACCCGAATGAGCCAAGAAAGAGCGGCGTGCGGTGCGGGGCCGGTCGGAGCGCACACTTCTCTCGGTGGCTGGCGGGCGAGAGAGTGCTGCGTCGCCGGCATCGGCGTCGAAAGAAGCCGAGCCGAAAAAAGTTAAAGTACAAACGTGCAAGCATACTAACCTAACCCTAGGTAAGGCATGTTAGAGCGAAAGACAGTAAACTCGAATGAGCCAAGAAAGAGCGGCGTGCGGTGCGGGGCCTGTCGGAGCGCACACTTCTCTCGGTGGCTGGCGGGCGAGAGAGTGCTGCGTCGCCGGCATCGGCGTCGAAAGAAGCCGAGCCGAAAAAAGTTAAAGTACAAACGTGCAAGCATACTAACCTAACCCTAGGTAAGGCATGTTAGAGCGAAAGACAGTAAACTCGAATGAGCCAAGAAAGAGCGGCGTGCGGTGCGGGGCCGGTCGGAGCGCATACTTTTCTCGGTGACTGGCGGGCGAGAGAGTGCTGCGTCGCCGGCATTGGCGTCGAAAGAAGCCGAGCCGAAAAAAGTTAAAGTACAAACGTGCAAGCATACTAACCTAACCCTAGGTAAGGCATGTTAGAGCGAAAGACAGTAAACTCGAATGAGCCAAGAAAGAGCGGCGTGCGGTGCGGGGCCGGTCGGAGCGCACACTTCTCTCGGTGGCTGGCGGGCGAGAGAGTGCTGCGTCGCCGGCATCGGCGTCGAAAGAAGCCGAGCCGAAAAAAGTTAAAGTACAAATGTGCAAGCATACTAACCTAACCCTAGGTAAGGCATGTTAGAGCGAAAGACAGTGAACTCGAATGAGCCAAGAAAGAGCGGCGTGCGGTGCGGGGCCGGTCGGAGCGCTCACTTTTCTCGGTGGCTGGCGGGCGAGAGAGTGCTGCGTCGCCGGCATCGGCGTCGAAAGAAGCCGAGCCGAAAAAAGTTAAAGTACAAACGTGCAAGCATACTAACCTAACCCTAGGTAAGGCATGTTAGAGCGAAAGACAGTAAACTCGAATGAGCCAAGAAAGAGCGGCGTGCGGTGCGGGGCCGGTCGGAGCGCACACTTTTCTCGGTGGCTGGCGGGCGAGAGAGTGCTGCGTCGCCGGCATCGGCGTCGAAAGAAGCCGAGCCGAAAAAAGTTAAAGTACAAACGTGCAAGCATACTAACCTAACCCTAGGTAAGGCATGTTAGAGCGAAAGACAGTAAACTCGAATGAGCCTAGAAAGAGCGGCGTGCGGTGCGGGGCCGGTCGGAGCGCACACTTTTCTCGGTTGCTGGCGGGCGAGAGAGTGCTGCGTCGCCGGCATCGGCGCCGAAAGAAGCCGAGCCGAAAAAAGTTAAAGTACAAACGTGCAAGCATACTAACCTAACCCTAGGTAAGGCATGTTAGAGCGAAAGACAGTAAACTCGAATGAGCCAAGAAAGAGCGGCGTGCGGTGCGGGGCCGGTCGGAGTGCACACATCTCTCGGTGGCTGGCGGGCGAGAGAGTGCTGCGTCGCCGGCATCGGCGTCGAAAGAAGCCGAGCCGAAAAAAGTTAAAGTACAAACATGCAAGCATACTAACCTAACCCTAGGTAAGGCATGTTAGAGCGAAAGACAGTAAACTCGAATGAGCCAAGAAAGAGCGGCGTGCGGTGCGGGGCCGGTCGGAGCGCACACTTTTCTCGGTGGCTGGCGGGCGAGAGAGTGCTGCGTCGCCGGCATTGGCGTCGAAAGAAGCCGAGCCGAAAAAAGTTAAAGTACAAACGTGCAAGCATACTAACCTAACCCTAGGTAAGGCATGTTAGAGCGAAAGACAGTAAACTCGAATGAGCCAAGAAAGAGCGGCGTGCGGTGCGGGGCCGGTCGGAGCGCACACTTCTCTCGGTGGCTGGCGGGCGAGATAGTGCTGCGTCGCCGGCATCGGCGTCGAAAGAAGCCGAGCCGAAAAAAGTTAAAGTACAAATGTGCAAGCATACTAACCTAACCCTAGGTAAGGCATGTTAGAGCGAAAGACAGTGAACTCGAATGAGCCAAGAAAGAGCGGCGTGCGGTGCGGGGCCGGTCGGAGCGCTCACTTTTCTCGGTGGCTGGCGGGCGAGAGAGTGCTGCGTCGCCGGCATCGGCGTCGAAAGAAGCCGAGCCGAAAAAAGTTAAAGTACAAACGTGCAAGCATACTAACCTAACCCTAGGTAAGGCATGTTAGAGCGAAAGACAGTAAACTCGAATGAGCCAAGAAAGAGCGGCGTGCGGTGCGGGGCCGGTCGGAGCGCACACTTTTCTCGGTGGCTGGCGGGCGAGAGAGTGCTGCGTCGCCGGCATCGGCGTCGAAAGAAGCCGAGCCGAAAAAAGTTAAAGTACAAACGTGCAAGCATACTAACCTAACCCTAGGTAAGGCATGTTAGAGCGAAAGACAGTAAACTCGAATGAGCCAAGAAAGAGCGGCGTGCGGTGCGGGGCCGGTCGGAGCGCACACATCTCTCGGTGGCTGGCGGGCGAGAGAGTGCTGCGTCGCCGGCATCGGCGTCGAAAGAAGCCGAGCCGAAAAAAGTTATTAAAGTACAAACGTGCAAGCATACCAACCTAACCCTAGGTAAGGCATGTTAGAGCGAAAGACAGTAAACTCGAATGAGCAAAGAAAGAGCGGCGTGCGGTGCGGGGCCGGTCGGTGCGCACACTTCTCTCGGTGGCTGGCGGGCGAGAGAGTGCTGCGTCGCCTGCATCGGCGTCGAAAGAAGCCGAGCCGAAAAAAGTTAAAGTACAAACGTGCAAGCATACTAACCTAACCCTAGGTAAGGCATGTTAGAGCGAAATACAGTAAACTCGAATGAGCCAAGAAAGAGCGGCGTGCGGTGCGGGGCCGGTCGGAGCGCACACTTCTCTCGGTGGCTGGCGGGCGAGAGAGTGCTGCGTCGCCGGCATCGGCGTCGAAAGAAGCCGAGCCGAAAAAAGTTAAAGTACAAACGTGCAAGCATACTAACCTAACCCTAGGTAAGGCTGGTTAGAGCGAAAGACAGTAAACTCGAATGAGCCAAGAAAGAGCGGCGTGCGGTGCGGGGCCGGTCGGAGCGCACACTTTTCTCGGTGGCTGGCTGGCGAGAGAGTGCTGGCGTCGCCGGCATCGGCGTCGAAAGAAGCCGAGCCGAAAAAAGTTAAAGTACAAACGTGCAAGCATACTAACCTAACCCTAGGTAAGGCATGTTAGAGCGAAAGACAGTAAACTCGAATGAGCCAAGAAAGAGCGGCGTGCGGTGCTGGGCCGGTCGGAGCGCACACTTCTCTCGGTGGCTGGCGGGCGAGAGAGTGCTGCGTCGCCGGCATCGGCGTCGAAAGAAGCCGAGCCGAAAAAAGTTAAAGTACAAACGTGCAAGCATACTAACCTAACCCTGGGTAAGGCATGTTAGAGCGAAAGACAGTAAACTCGAATGAGCCAAGAAAGAGCGGCGTGCGGTGCGGGGCCGGTCGGAGCGCACACATCTCTCGGTGGCTGGCGGGCGAGAGAGTGCTGCGTCGCCGGCATCGGCGTCGAAAGAAGCCGAGCCGAAAAAAGTTAAAGTACAAACGTGCAAGCATACTAACCTAACCCTAGGTAAGGCATGTTAGAGCGAAAGACAGTAAACTCGAATGAGTCAAGAAAGAGCGGCGTGCGGTGCGGGGCCGGTCGGAGCGCACACTTTTCTCGGTGGCTGGCGGGCGAGAGAGTGCTGCGTCGCCGGCATCGGCGTCGAAAGAAGCCGAGCCGAAAAAAGTTAAAGTACAAACGTGCAAGCATACTAACCTAACCCTAGGTAAGGCATGTTAGAGCGAAAGACAGTAAACTCGAATGAGCCAAGAAAGAGCGGCGTGCGGTGCGGGGCCGGTCGGAGCGCACACTTTTCTCGGTGGCTGGCGGGCGAGAGAGTGCTGCGTCGCCGGCATCGGCGTCGAAAGAAGCCGAGCCGAAAAAAGTTAAAGTACAAACGTGCAAGCATACTAACCTAACCCTAGGTAAGGCATGTTAGAGCGAAAGACAGTAAACTCGAATGAGCCAAGAAAGAGCGGCGTGCGGTGCGGGGCCGGTCGGAGCGCACACTTCTCTCGGTGGCTGGCGGGCGAGAGAGTGCTGCGTCGCCGGCATCGGCGTCGAAAGAAGCCGAGCCGAAAAAATTAAAGTACAAACGTGCAAGCATACTAACCTAACCCTAGGTAAGGCATGTTAGAGCGAAAGACAGTAAACTCGAATGAGCCAAGAAAGAGCGGCGTGCGGTGCGGGGCCGGTCGGAGCGCACACTTCTCTCGGTGGCTGGCGGGCGAGAGAGTGCTGCGTCGCCGGCATCGGCGTCGAAAGAAGCCGAGCCGAAAAAAGTTAAAGTACAAACGTGCAAGCATACTAACCTAACCCTAGGTAAGGCATGTTAGAGCGAAAGACAGTAAACTCGAATGAGCCTAGAAAGAGCGGCGTGCGGTGCGGGGCCGGTCGGAGCGCACACTTTTCTCGGTGGCTGGCGGGCGAGAGAGTGCTGCGTCGCCGGCATCGGCGTCGAAAGAAGCCGAGCCAAAAAAAGTTAAAGTACAAACGTGCAAGCATACTAACCTAACCCTAGGTAAGGCATGTTAGAGCGAAAGACAGTAAACTCGAATGAGCCAAGAAAGAGCGGCGTGCGGTGCGGGGCCGGTCGGAGTGCACACATCTCTCGGTGGCTGGCGGGCGAGAGAGTGCTGCGTCGCCGGCATCGGCGTCGAAAGAAGCCGAGCCGAAAAAAGTTAAAGTACAAACATGCAAGCATACTAACCTAACCCTAGGTAAGGCATGTTAGAGCGAAAGACAGTAAACTCGAATGAGCCAAGAAAGAGCGGCGTGCGGTGCGGGGCCGGTCGGAGCGCACACTTCTCTCGGTGGCTGGCGGGCGAGAGAGTGCTGCGTCGCCGGCATCGGCGTCGAAAGAAGCCGAGCCGAAAAAAGTTAAAGTACAAACGTGCAAGCATACTAACCTAACCCTAGGTAAGGCATGTTAGAGCGAAAGACAGTAAACTCGAATGAGCCAAGAAAGAGCGGCGTGCGGTGCGGGGCCGGTCGGAGCGCACATATCTCTCGGTGGCTGGCGGGCGAGAGAGTGCTGCGTCGCCGGCATCGGCGTCGAAAGAAGCCGAGCCGAAAAAAGTTAAAGTACAAACGTGCAAGCATACTAACCTAACCCTAGGTAAGGCATGTTAGAGCGAAAGACAGTAAACTCGAATGAGCCAAGAAAGAGCGGCGTGCGGTGCGGGGCCGGTCGGAGCGCACACTTTACTCGGTGGCTGGCGGGCGAGAGAGTGCTGCGTCGCCGGCATCGGCGTCGAAAGAAGCCGAGCCGAAAAAAGTTAAAAGTACAAACGTGCAAGCATACTAACCTAACCCTAGGTAAGGCATGTTAGAGCGAAAGACAGTAAACTCGAATGAGCCAAGAAAGAGCGGCGTGCGGTGCGGGGCCGGTCGGAGCGCACACTTTTCTCGGTGGCTGGCTGGCGAGAGAGTGCTGCGTCGCCGGCATCGGCGTCGAAAGAAGCCGAGCCGAAAAAAGTTAAAAGTACAAACGTGCAAGCATACTAACCTAACCCTAGGTAAGGCATGTTAGAGCGAAAGACAGTAAACTCGAATGAGCCAAGAAAGAGCGGCGTGCGGTGCGGGGCCGGTCGGAGCGCACACTTTTCTCGGTGGCTGGCTGGCGAGAGAGTGCTGGCGTCGCCGGCATCGGCGTCGAAAGAAGCCGAGCCGAAAAAAGTTAAAGTACAAACGTGCAAGCATACCAACCTAACCCTAGGTAAGGCATGTTAGAGCGAAAGACAGTAAACTCGAATGAGCAAAGAAAGAGCGGCGTGCGGTGCGGGGCCGGTCGGTGCGCACACTTCTCTCGGTGGCTGGCGGGCGAGAGAGTGCTGCGTCGCCTGCATCGGCGTCGAAAGAAGCCGAGCCGAAAAAAGTTAAAGTACAAACGTGCAAGCATACTAACCTAACCCTAGGTAAGGCATGTTAGAGCGAAATACAGTAAACTCGAATGAGCCAAGAAAGAGCGGCGTGCGGTGCGGGGCCGGTCGGAGCGCACACTTCTCTCGGTGGCTGGCGGGCGAGAGAGTGCTGCGTCGCCGGCATCGGCGTCGAAAGAAGCCGAGCCGAAAAAAGTTAAAGTACAAACGTGCAAGCATACTAACCTAACCCTAGGTAAGGCTGGTTAGAGCGAAAGACAGTAAACTCGAATGAGCCAAGAAAGAGCGGCGTGCGGTGCGGGGCCGGTCGGAGCGCACACTTTTCTCGGTGGCTGGCTGGCGAGAGAGTGCTGGCGTCGCCGGCATCGGCGTCGAAAGAAGCCGAGCCGAAAAAAGTTAAAGTACAAACGTGCAAGCATACTAACCTAACCCTAGGTAAGGCATGTTAGAGCGAAAGACAGTAAACTCGAATGAGCCAAGAAAGAGCGGCGTGCGGTGCGGGGCCGGTCGGAGCGCACACTTCTCTCGGTGGCTGGCGGGCGAGAGAGTGCTGCGTCGCCGGCATCGGCGTCGAAAGAAGCCGAGCCGAAAAAAGTTAAATTACAAACGTGCAAGCATACTAACCTAACCCTGGGTAAGGCATGTTAGAGCGAAAGACAGTAAACTCGAATGAGCCAAGAAAGAGCGGCGTGCGGTGCGGGGCCGGTCGGAGCGCACACATCTCTCGGTGGCTGGCGGGCGAGAGAGTGCTGCGTCGCCGGCATCGGCGTCGAAAGAAGCCGAGCCGAAAAAAGTTAAAGTACAAACGTGCAAGCATACTAACCTAACCCTAGGTAAGGCATGTTAGAGCGAAAGACAGTAAACTCGAATGAGCCACGAAAGAGCGGCGTGCGGTGCGGGGCCGGTCGGAGCGCACACTTTTCTCGGTGGCTGGCGGGCGAGAGAGTGCTGCGTCGCCGGCATCGGCGTCGAAAGAAGCCGAGCCGAAAAAAGTTAAAGTACAAACGTGCAAGCATACTAACCTAACCCTAGGTAAGGCATGTTAGAGCGAAAGACAGTAAACTCGAATGAGCCAAGAAAGAGCGGCGTGCGGTGCGGGGCCGGTCGGAGCGCACACTTTTCTCGGTGGCTGGCGGGCGAGAGAGTGCTGCGTCGCCGGCATCGGCGTCGAAAGAAGCCGAGCCGAAAAAAGTTAAAGTACAAACGTGCAAGCATACTAACCTAACCCTAGGTAAGGCATGTTAGAGCGAAAGACAGTAACCTCGAATGAGCCAAGAAAGAGCGGCGTGCGGTGCGGGGCCGGTCGGAGCGCACACTTCTCTCGGTGGCTGGCGGGCGAGAGAGTGCTGCGTCGCCGGCATCGGCGTCGAAAGAAGCCGAGCCGAAAAAAGTTAAAGTACAAACGTGCAAGCATACTAACCTAACCCTAGGTAAGGCATGTTAGAGCGAAAGACAGTAAACTCGAATGAGCCAAGAAAGAGCGGCGTGCGGTGCGGGGCCTGTCGGAGCGCACACTTCTCTCGGTGGCTGGCGGGCGAGAGAGTGCTGCGTCGCCGGCATCGGCGTCGAAAGAAGCCGAGCCGAAAAAAGTTAAAGTACAAACGTGCAAGCATACTAACCTAACCCTAGGTAAGGCATGTTAGAGCGAAAGACAGTAAACTCGAATGAGCCAAGAAAGAGCGGCGTGCGGTGCGGGGCCGGTCGGAGCGCACACTTTTCTCGGTGACTGGCGGGCGAGAGAGTGCTGCGTCGCCGGCATTGGCGTCGAAAGAAGCCGAGCCGAAAAAAGTTAAAGTACAAACGTGCAAGCATACTAACCTAACCCTAGGTAAGGCATGTTAGAGCGAAAGACAGTAAACTCGAATGAGCCAAGAAAGAGCGGCGTGCGGTGCGGGGCCGGTCGGAGCGCACACTTCTCTCGGTGGCTGGCGGGCGAGAGAGTGCTGCGTCGCCGGCATCGGCGTCGAAAGAAGCCGAGCCGAAAAAAGTTAAAGTACAAATGTGCAAGCATACTAACCTAACCCTAGGTAAGGCATGTTAGAGCGAAAGACAGTGAACTCGAATGAGCCAAGAAAGAGCGGCGTGCGGTGCGGGGCCGGTCGGAGCGCTCACTTTTCTCGGTGGCTGGCGGGCGAGAGAGTGCTGCGTCGCCGGCATCGGCGTCGAAAGAAGCCGAGCCGAAAAAAGTTAAAGTACAAACGTGCAAGCATACTAACCTAACCCTAGGTAAGGCATGTTAGAGCGAAAGACAGTAAACTCGAATGAGCCAAGAAAGAGCGGCGTGCGGTGCGGGGCCGGTCGGAGCGCACACTTTTCTCGGTGGCTGGCGGGCGAGAGAGTGCTGCGTCGCCGGCATCGGCGTCGAAAGAAGCCGAGCCGAAAAAAGTTAAAGTACAAACGTGCAAGCATACTAACCTAACCCTAGGTAAGGCATGTTAGAGCGAAAGACAGTAAACTCGAATGAGCCTAGAAAGAGCGGCGTGCGGTGCGGGGCCGGTCGGAGCGCACACTTTTCTCGGTTGCTGGCGGGCGAGAGAGTGCTGCGTCGCCGGCATCGGCGTCGAAAGAAGCCGAGCCGAAAAAAGTTAAAGTACAAACGTGCAAGCATACTAACCTAACCCTAGGTAAGGCATGTTAGAGCGAAAGACAGTAAACTCGAATGAGCCAAGAAAGAGCGGCGTGCGGTGCGGGGCCGGTCGGAGTGCACACATCTCTCGGTGGCTGGCGGGCGAGAGAGTGCTGCGTCGCCGGCATCGGCGTCGAAAGAAGCCGAGCCGAAAAAAGTTAAAGTACAAACATGCAAGCATACTAACCTAACCCTAGGTAAGGCATGTTAGAGCGAAAGACAGTAAACTCGAATGAGCCAAGAAAGAGCGGCGTGCGGTGCGGGGCCGGTCGGAGCGCACACTTTTCTCGGTGGCTGGCGGGCGAGAGAGTGCTGCGTCGCCGGCATTGGCGTCGAAAGAAGCCGAGCCGAAAAAAGTTAAAGTACAAACGTGCAAGCATACTAACCTAACCCTAGGTAAGGCATGTTAGAGCGAAAGACAGTAAACTCGAATGAGCCAAGAAAGAGCGGCGTGCGGTGCGGGGCCGGTCGGAGCGCACACTTCTCTCGGTGGCTGGCGGGCGAGAGAGTGCTGCGTCGCCGGCATCGGCGTCGAAAGAAGCCGAGCCGAAAAAAGTTAAAGTACAAATGTGCAAGCATACTAACCTAACCCTAGGTAAGGCATGTTAGAGCGAAAGACAGTGAACTCGAATGAGCCAAGAAAGAGCGGCGTGCGGTGCGGGGCCGGTCGGAGCGCTCACTTTTCTCGGTGGCTGGCGGGCGAGAGAGTGCTGCGTCGCCGGCATCGGCGTCGAAAGAAGCCGAGCCGAAAAAAGTTAAAGTACAAACGTGCAAGCATACTAACCTAACCCTAGGTAAGGCATGTTAGAGCGAAAGACAGTAAACTCGAATGAGCCAAGAAAGAGCGGCGTGCGGTGCGGGGCCGGTCGGAGCGCACACTTTTCTCGGTGGCTGGCGGGCGAGAGAGTGCTGCGTCGCCGGCATCGGCGTCGAAAGAAGCCGAGCCGAAAAAAGTTAAAGTACAAACGTGCAAGCATACTAACCTAACCCTAGGTAAGGCATGTTAGAGCGAAAGACAGTAAACTCGAATGAGCCAAGAAAGAGCGGCGTGCGGTGCGGGGCCGGTCGGAGCGCACACATCTCTCGGTGGCTGGCGGGCGAGAGAGTGCTGCGTCGCCGGCATCGGCGTCGAAAGAAGCCGAGCCGAAAAAAGTTATTAAAGTACAAACGTGCAAGCATACCAACCTAACCCTAGGTAAGGCATGTTAGAGCGAAAGACAGTAAACTCGAATGAGCAAAGAAAGAGCGGCGTGCGGTGCGGGGCCGGTCGGTGCGCACACTTCTCTCGGTGGCTGGCGGGCGACAGAGTGCTGCGTCGCCTGCATCGGCGTCGAAAGAAGCCGAGCCGAAAAAAGTTAAAGTACAAACGTGCAAGCATACTAACCTAACCCTAGGTAAGGCATGTTAGAGCGAAATACAGTAAACTCGAATGAGCCAAGAAAGAGCGGCGTGCGGTGCGGGGCCGGTCGGAGCGCACACTTCTCTCGGTGGCTGGCGGGCGAGAGAGTGCTGCGTCGCCGGCATCGGCGTCGAAAGAAGCCGAGCCGAAAAAAGTTAAAGTACAAACGTGCAAGCATACTAACCTAACCCTAGGTAAGGCTGGTTAGAGCGAAAGACAGTAAACTCGAATGAGCCAAGAAAGAGCGGCGTGCGGTGCGGGGCCGGTCGGAGCGCACACTTTTCTCGGTGGCTGGCTGGCGAGAGAGTGCTGGCGTCGCCGGCATCGGCGTCGAAAGAAGCCGAGCCGAAAAAAGTTAAAGTACAAACGTGCAAGCATACTAACCTAACCCTAGGTAAGGCATGTTAGAGCGAAAGACAGTAAACTCGAATGAGCCAAGAAAGAGCGGCGTGCGGTGCTGGGCCGGTCGGAGCGCACACTTCTCTCGGTGGCTGGCGGGCGAGAGAGTGCTGCGTCGCCGGCATCGGCGTCGAAAGAAGCCGAGCCGAAAAAAGTTAAAGTACAAACGTGCAAGCATACTAACCTAACCCTGGGTAAGGCATGTTAGAGCGAAAGACAGTAAACTCGAATGAGCCAAGAAAGAGCGGCGTGCGGTGCGGGGCCGGTCGGAGCGCACACATCTCTCGGTGGCTGGCGGGCGAGAGAGTGCTGCGTCGCCGGCATCGGCGTCGAAAGAAGCCGAGCCGAAAAAAGTTAAAGTACAAACGTGCAAGCATACTAACCTAACCCTAGGTAAGGCATGTTAGAGCGAAAGACAGTAAACTCGAATGAGTCAAGAAAGAGCGGCGTGCGGTGCGGGGCCGGTCGGAGCGCACAATTTTCTCGGTGGCTGGCGGGCGAGAGAGTGCTGCGTCGCCGGCATCGGCGTCGAAAGAAGCCGAGCCGAAAAAAGTTAAAGTACAAACGTGCAAGCATACTAACCTAACCCTAGGTAAGGCATGTTAGAGCGAAAGACAGTAAACTCGAATGAGCCAAGAAAGAGCGGCGTGCGGTGCGGGGCCGGTCGGAGCGCACACTTTTCTCGGTGGCTGGCGGGCGAGAGAGTGCTGCGTCGCCGGCATCGGCGTCGAAAGAAGCCGAGCCGAAAAAAGTTAAAGTACAAACGTGCAAGCATACTAACCTAACCCTAGGTAAGGCATGTTAGAGCGAAAGACAGTAACCTCGAATGAGCCAAGAAAGAGCGGCGTGCGGTGCGGGGCCGGTCGGAGCGCACACTTCTCTCGGTGGCTGGCGGGCGAGAGAGTGCTGCGTCGCCGGCATCGGCGTCGAAAGAAGCCGAGCCGAAAAAAGTTAAAGTACAAACGTGCAAGCATACTAACCTAACCCTAGGTAAGGCATGTTAGAGCGAAAGACAGTAAACTCGAATGAGCCAAGAAAGAGCGGCGTGCGGTGCGGGGCCGGTCGGAGCGCACACTTCTCTCGGTGGCTGGCGGGCGAGAGAGTGCTGCGTCGCCGGCATCGGCGTCGAAAGAAGCCGAGCCGAAAAAAGTTAAAGTACAAACGTGCAAGCATACTAACCTAACCCTAGGTAAGGCATGTTAGAGCGAAAGACAGTAAACTCGAATGAGCCTAGAAAGAGCGGCGTGCGGTGCGGGGCCGGTCGGAGCGCACACTTTTCTCGGTGGCTGGCGGGCGAGAGAGTGCTGCGTCGCCGGCATCGGCGTCGAAAGAAGCCGAGCCAAAAAAAGTTAAAGTACAAACGTGCAAGCATACTAACCTAACCCTAGGTAAGGCATGTTAGAGCGAAAGACAGTAAACTCGAATGAGCCAAGAAAGAGCGGCGTGCGGTGCGGGGCCGGTCGGAGTGCACACATCTCTCGGTGGCTGGCGGGCGAGAGAGTGCTGCGTCGCCGGCATCGGCGTCGAAAGAAGCCGAGCCGAAAAAAGTTAAAGTACAAACATGCAAGCATACTAACCTAACCCTAGGTAAGGCATGTTAGAGCGAAAGACAGTAAACTCGAATGAGCCAAGAAAGAGCGGCGTGCGGTGCGGGGCCGGTCGGAGCGCACACTTTTCTCGGTGGCTGGCGGGCGAGAGAGTGCTGCGTCGCCGGCATCGGCGTCGAAAGAAGCCGAGCCGAAAAAAGTTAAAGTACAATCGTGCAAGCATACTAACCTAACCCTAGGTAAGGCATGTTAGAGCGAAAGACAGTAAACTCGAATGAGCCAAGAAAGAGCGGCGTGCGGTGCGGGGCCGGTCGGAGCGCACACTTCTTTCGGTGGCTGGCGGGCGAGAGAGTGCTGCGTCGCCGGCATCGGCGTCGAAAGAAACCGAGCCGAAAAAAGTTAAAGTACAAACGAGCAAGCATACTAACCTAACCCTAGGTAAGGCATGTTAGAGCGAAAGACAGTGAACTCGAATGAGCCAAGAAAGAGCGGCGTGCGGTGCGGGGCCGGTCGGAGCGCTCACTTTTCTCGGTGGCTGGCGGGCGAGAGAGTGCTGCGTCGCCGGCATCGGCGTCGAAAGAAGCCGAGCCGAAAAAAGTTAAAGTACAAACGTGCAAGCATACTAACCTAACCCTAGGTAAGGCATGTTAGAGCGAAAGACAGTAAACTCGAATGAGCCAAGAAAGAGCGGCGTGCGGTGCGGGGCCGGTCGGAGCGCACACTTTTCTCGGTGGCTGGCGGGCGAGAGAGTGCTGCGTCGCCGGCATCGGCGTCGAAAGAAGCCGAGCCGAAAAAAGTTAAAGTACAAACGTGCAAGCATACTAACCTAACCCTAGGTAAGGCATGTTAGAGCGAAAGACAGTAAACTCGAATGAGCCAAGAAAGAGCGGCGTGCGGTGCGGGGCCGGTCGGAGCGCACACTTTTCTCGGTGGCTGGCGGGCGAGAGAGTGCTGCGTCGCCGGCATCGGCGTCGAAAGAAGCCGAGCCGAATAAAGTTAAAGTACAAACGTGCAAGCATACTAACCTAACCCTAGGTAAGGCATGTTAGAGCGAAAGACAGTAAACTCGAATGAGCCAAGAAAGAGCGGCGTGCGGTGCGGGGCCGGTCGGAGCGCACACTTTTCTCGGTGGCTGGCGGGCGAGAGAGTGCTGCGTCGCCGGCATCGGCGTCGAAAGAAGCCGAGCCGAAAAAAGTTAAAGTACAAACGTGCAAGCATACTAACCTAACCCTAGGTAAGGCATGTTAGAGCGAAAGACAGTAAACTCGAATGAGCCAAGAAAGAGCGGCGTGCGGTGCGGGGCCGGTCGGAGCGCACACTTCTCTCGGTGGCTGGCGGGCGAGAGAGTGCTGCGTCGCCGGCATCGGCGTCGAAAGAAGCCGAGCCGAAAAAAGTTAAAGTACAAACGTGCAAGCATACTAACCTAACCCTAGGTAAGGCATGTTAGAGCGAAAGACAGTAAACTCGAATGAGCCAAGAAAGAGCGGCGTGCGGTGCGGGGCCGGTCGGAGCGCACACTTCTCTCGGTGGCTGGCGGGCGAGAGAGTGCTGCGTCGCCGGCATCGGCGTCGAAAGAAGCCGAGCCGAAAAAAGTTAAAGTACAAACGTGCAAGCATACTAACCTAACCCTAGGTAAGGCATGTTAGAGCGAAAGACAGTGAACTCGAATGAGCCAAGAAAGAGCGGCGTGCGGTGCGGGGCCGGTCGGAGCGCACACTTTTCTCGGTGGCTGGCTGGCGAGAGAGTGCTGCGTCGCCGGCATCGGCGTCGAAAGAAGCCGAGCCGAAAAAAGTTAAAGTACAAACGTGCAAGCATACTAACCTAACCCTAGGTAAGGCATGTTAGAGCGAAAGACAGTAAACTCGAATGAGCCAAGAAAGAGCGGCGTGCGGTGCGGGGCCGGTCGGAGCGCACACTTTTCTCGGTGGCTGGCTGGCGAGAGAGTGCTGCGTCGCCGGCATCGGCGTCGAAAGAAGCCGAGCCGAAAAAAGTTAAAGTACAATCGTGCAAGCATACTAACCTAACCCTAGGTAAGGCATGTTAGAGCGAAAGACAGTAAACTCGAATGAGCCAAGAAAGAGCGGCGTGCGGTGCGGGGCCGGTCGGAGCGCACACTTCTCTCGGTGGCTGGCGGGCGAGAGAGTGCTGCGTCGCCGGCATCGGCGTCGAAAGAAGCCGAGCCGAAAAAAGTTAAAGTACAAACCTGCAAGCATACTAACCTAACCCTAGGTAAGGCATGTTAGAGCGAAAGACAGTGAACTCGAATGAGCCAAGAAAGAGCGGCGTGCGGTGTGGGGCCGGTCGGAGCGCACACTTTTCTCGGTGGCTCGCGGGCGAGAGAGTGCTGCGTCGCCGGCATCGGCGTCAAAAGAAGCCGAGCCGAAAAAAGTTAAAGTACAATCGTGCAAGCATACTAACCTAACCCTAGGTAAGGCATGTTAGAGCGAAAGACAGTAAACTCGAATGAGCCAAGAAAGAGCGGCGTGCGGTGCGGGGCCGGTCGGAGCGCACACTTCTCTCGGTGGCTGGCGGGCGAGAGAGTGCTGCGTCGCCGGCATCGGCGTCGAAAGAAGCCGAGCCGAAAAAAGTTAAAGTACAAACGTGCAAGCATACTAACCTAACCCTAGGTAAGGCATGTTAGAGCGAAAGACAGTAAACTCGAATGAGCCAAGAAAGAGCGGCGTGCGGTGCGGGGCCGGTCGGAGCGCACACTTTTCTCGGTGGCTGGCGGGCGAGAGAGTGCTGCGTCGCCGGCATCGGCGTCGAAAGAAGCCGAGCCGAAAAAAGTTAAAGTACAAACGTGCAAGCATACTAACCTAACCCTAGGTAAGGCATGTTAGAGCGAAAGACAGTAAACTCGAATGAGCCAAGAAAGAGCGGCGTGCGGTGGAAAAACGTGCAGCATACTAACCTAACCCTAGGTAGCGAAAGACATACGTGCGGTGCGGGGCCGGTCGGAGCACACTCTCGTGAGGGCACGCGTAAACGAAAAAGTTAAAGTACAAACGTGCAAGCATACTAACCTACCGGCATGTTAGAGCGAAATGACAGTAAACTCGAATGAGCCAAGAAAGAGCGGCGTGCGGTGCGGGGCCGGTCGGAGCGCACACTTTTCTCGGTGGCTGGCTGGCGAGAGAGTGCTGGCGTCGCCGGCATCGGCGTCGAAAGAAGCCGAGCCGAAAAAAGTTAAAGTACAAACGTGCAAGCATACTAACCTAACCCTAGGTAAGGCATGTTAGAGCGAAAGACAGTAAACTCGAATGAGCCAGAAAAGAGCGGCGTGCGGTGCGGGGCCGGTCGGAGCGCACACTTCTTTCGGTGGCTGGCGGGCGAGAGAGTGCTGCGTCGCCGGCATCGGCGTCGAAAGAAACCGAGCCGAAAAAAGTTAAAGTACAAACGTGCAAGCATACTAACCTAACCCTAGGTAAGGCATGTTAGAGCGAAAGACAGTGAACTCGAATGAGCCAAGAAAGAGCGGCGTGCGGTGCGGGGCCGGTCGGAGCGCTCACTTTTCTCGGTGGCTGGCGGGCGAGAGAGTGCTGCGTCGCCGGCATCGGCGTCGAAAGAAGCCGAGCCGAAAAAAGTTAAAGTACAAACGTGCAAGCATACTAACCTAACCCTAGGTAAGGCATGTTAGAGCGAAAGACAGTAAACTCGAATGAGCCAAGAAAGAGCGGCGTGCGGTGCTGGGCCGGTCGGAGCGCACACTTCTCTCGGTGGCTGGCGGGCGAGAGAGTGCTGCGTCGCCGGCATCGGCGTCGAAAGAAGCCGAGCCGAAAAAAGTTAAAGTACAAACGTGCAAGCATACTAACCTAACCCTGGGTAAGGCATGTTAGAGCGAAAGACAGTAAACTCGAATGAGCCAAGAAAGAGCGGCGTGCGGTGCGGGGCCGGTCGGAGCGCACACATCTCTCGGTGGCTGGCGGGCGAGAGAGTGCTGCGTCGCCGGCATCGGCGTCGAAAGAAGCCGAGCCGAAAAAAGTTAAAGTACAAACGTGCAAGCATACTAACCTAACCCTAGGTAAGGCATGTTAGAGCGAAAGACAGTAAACTCGAATGAGTCAAGAAAGAGCGGCGTGCGGTGCGGGGCCGGTCGGAGCGCACACTTTTCTCGGTGGCTGGCGGGCGAGAGAGTGCTGCGTCGCCGGCATCGGCGTCGAAAGAAGCCGAGCCGAAAAAAGTTAAAGTACAAACGTGCAAGCATACTAACCTAACCCTAGGTAAGGCATGTTAGAGCGAAAGACAGTAAACTCGAATGAGCCAAGAAAGAGCGGCGTGCGGTGCGGGGCCGGTCGGAGCGCACACTTTTCTCGGTGGCTGGCGGGCGAGAGAGTGCTGCGTCGCCGGCATCGGCGTCGAAAGAAGCCGAGCCGAAAAAAGTTAAAGTACAAACGTGCAAGCATACTAACCTAACCCTAGGTAAGGCATGTTAGAGCGAAAGACAGTAAACTCGAATGAGCCAAGAAAGAGCGGCGTGCGGTGCGGGGCCGGTCGGAGCGCACACTTCTCTCGGTGGCTGGCGGGCGAGAGAGTGCTGCGTCGCCGGCATCGGCGTCGAAAGAAGCCGAGCCGAAAAAAGTTAAAGTACAAACGTGCAAGCATACTAACCTAACCCTAGGTAAGGCATGTTAGAGCGAAAGACAGTAAACTCGAATGAGCCAAGAAAGAGCGGCGTGCGGTGCGGGGCCGGTCGGAGCGCACACTTCTCTCGGTGGCTGGCGGGCGAGAGAGTGCTGCGTCGCCGGCATCGGCGTCGAAAGAAGCCGAGCCGAAAAAAGTTAAAGTACAAACGTGCAAGCATACTAACCTAACCCTAGGTAAGGCATGTTAGAGCGAAAGACAGTAAACTCGAATGAGCCTAGAAAGAGCGGCGTGCGGTGCGGGGCCGGTCGGAGCGCACACTTTTCTCGGTGGCTGGCGGGCGAGAGAGTGCTGCGTCGCCGGCATCGGCGTCGAAAGAAGCCGAGCCAAAAAAAGTTAAAGTACAAACGTGCAAGCATACTAACCTAACCCTAGGTAAGGCATGTTAGAGCGAAAGACAGTAAACTCGAATGAGCCAAGAAAGAGCGGCGTGCGGTGCGGGGCCGGTCGGAGTGCACACATCTCTCGGTGGCTGGCGGGCGAGAGAGTGCTGCGTCGCCGGCATCGGCGTCGAAAGAAGCCGAGCCGAAAAAAGTTAAAGTACAAACATGCAAGCATACTAACCTAACCCTAGGTAAGGCATGTTAGAGCGAAAGACAGTAAACTCGAATGAGCCAAGAAAGAGCGGCGTGCGGTGCGGGGCCGGTCGGAGCGCACACTTTTCTCGGTGGCTGGCGGGCGAGAGAGTGCTGCGTCGCCGGCATCGGCGTCGAAAGAAGCCGAGCCGAAAAAAGTTAAAGTACAATCGTGCAAGCATACTAACCTAACCCTAGGTAAGGCATGTTAGAGCGAAAGACAGTAAACTCGAATGAGCCAAGAAAGAGCGGCGTGCGGTGCGGGGCCGGTCGGAGCGCACACTTCTTTCGGTGGCTGGCGGGCGAGAGAGTGCTGCGTCGCCGGCATCGGCGTCGAAAGAAACCGAGCCGAAAAAAGTTAAAGTACAAACGTGCAAGCATACTAACCTAACCCTAGGTAAGGCATGTCAGAGCGAAAGACAGTGAACTCGAATGAGCCAAGAAAGAGCGGCGTGCGGTGCGGGGCCGGTCGGAGCGCTCACTTTTCTCGGTGGCTGGCGGGCGAGAGAGTGCTGCGTCGCCGGCATCGGCGTCGAAAGAAGCCGAGCCGAAAAAAGTTAAAGTACAAACGTGCAAGCATACTAACCTAACCCTAGGTAAGGCATGTTAGAGCGAAAGACAGTAAACTCGAATGAGCCAAGAAAGAGCGGCGTGCGGTGCGGGGCCGGTCGGAGCGCACACTTTTCTCGGTGGCTGGCGGGCGAGAGAGTGCTGCGTCGCCGGCATCGGCGTCGAAAGAAGCCGAGCCGAAAAAAGTTAAAGTACAAACGTGCAAGCATACTAACCTAACCCTAGGTAAGGCATGTTAGAGCGAAAGACAGTAAACTCGAATGAGCCAAGAAAGAGCGGCGTGCGGTGCGGGGCCGGTCGGAGCGCACACTTTTCTCGGTGGCTGGCGGGCGAGAGAGTGCTGCGTCGCCGGCATCGGCGTCGAAAGAAGCCGAGCCGAAAAAAGTTAAAGTACAAACGTGCAAGCATACTAACCTAACCCTAGGTAAGGCATGTTAGAGCGAAAGACAGTAAACTCGAATGAGCCAAGAAAGAGCGGCGTGCGGTGCGGGGCCGGTCGGAGCGCACACTTTTCTCGGTGGCTGGCGGGCGAGAGAGTGCTGCGTCGCCGGCATCGGCGTCGAAAGAAGCCGAGCCGAAAAAAGTTAAAGTACAAACGTGCAAGCATACTAACCTAACCCTAGGTAAGGCATGTTAGAGCGAAAGACAGTAAACTCGAATGAGCCAAGAAAGAGCGGCGTGCGGTGCGGGGCCGGTCGGAGCGCACACTTCTCTCGGTGGCTGGCGGGCGAGAGAGTGCTGCGTCGCCGGCATCGGCGTCGAAAGAAGCCGAGCCGAAAAAAGTTAAAGTACAAACGTGCAAGCATACTAACCTAACCCTAGGTAAGGCATGTTAGAGCGAAAGACAGTAAACTCGAATGAGCCAAGAAAGAGCGGCGTGCGGTGCGGGGCCGGTCGGAGCGCACACTTCTCTCGGTGGCTGGCGGGCGAGAGAGTGCTGCGTCGCCGGCATCGGCGTCGAAAGAAGCCGAGCCGAAAAAAGTTAAAGTACAAACGTGCAAGCATACTAACCTAACCCTAGGTAAGGCATGTTAGAGCGAAAGACAGTGAACTCGAATGAGCCAAGAAAGAGCGGCGTGCGGTGCGGGGCCGGTCGGAGCGCACACTTTTCTCGGTGGCTGGCTGGCGAGAGAGTGCTGCGTCGCCGGCATCGGCGTCGAAAGAAGCCGAGCCGAAAAAAGTTAAAGTACAAACGTGCAAGCATACTAACCTAACCCTAGGTAAGGCATGTTAGAGCGAAAGACAGTAAACTCGAATGAGCCAAGAAAGAGCGGCGTGCGGTGCGGGGCCGGTCGGAGCGCACACTTTTCTCGGTGGCTGGCTGGCGAGAGAGTGCTGCGTCGCCGGCATCGGCGTCGAAAGAAGCCGAGCCGAAAAAAGTTAAAGTACAATCGTGCAAGCATACTAACCTAACCCTAGGTAAGGCATGTTAGAGCGAAAGACAGTAAACTCGAATGAGCCAAGAAAGAGCGGCGTGCGGTGCGGGGCCGGTCGGAGCGCACACTTCTCTCGGTGGCTGGCGGGCGAGAGAGTGCTGCGTCGCCGGCATCGGCGTCGAAAGAAGCCGAGCCGAAAAAAGTTAAAGTACAAACCTGCAAGCATACTAACCTAACCCTAGGTAAGGCATGTTAGAGCGAAAGACAGTGAACTCGAATGAGCCAAGAAAGAGCGGCGTGCGGTGCGGGGCCGGTCGGAGCGCACACTTTTCTCGGTGGCTCGCGGGCGAGAGAGTGCTGCGTCGCCGGCATCGGCGTCAAAAGAAGCCGAGCCGAAAAAAGTTAAAGTACAATCGTGCAAGCATACTAACCTAACCCTAGGTAAGGCATGTTAGAGCGAAAGACAGTAAACTCGAATGAGCCAAGAAAGAGCGGCGTGCGGTGCGGGGCCGGTCGGAGCGCACACTTCTCTCGGTGGCTGGCGGGCGAGAGAGTGCTGCGTCGCCGGCATCGGCGTCGAAAGAAGCCGAGCCGAAAAAAGTTAAAGTACAAACGTGCAAGCATACTAACCTAACCCTAGGTAAGGCATGTTAGAGCGAAAGACAGTAAACTCGAATGAGCCAAGAAAGAGCGGCGTGCGGTGCGGGGCCGGTCGGAGCGCACACTTTTCTCGGTGGCTGGCGGGCGAGAGAGTGCTGCGTCGCCGGCATCGGCGTCGAAAGAAGCCGAGCCGAAAAAAGTTAAAGTACAAACGTGCAAGCATACTAACCTAACCCTAGGTAAGGCATGTTAGAGCGAAAGACAGTAAACTCGAATGAGCCAAGAAAGAGCGGCGTGCGGTGCGGGGCCGGTCGGAGCGCACACTTCTCTCGGTGGCTGGCGGGCGAGAGAGTGCTGCGTCGCCGGCATCGGCGTCGAAAGAAGCCGAGCCGAAAAAAGTTAAAGTACAAACGTGCAAGCATACTAACCTAACCCTAGGTAAGGCATGTTAGAGCGAAAGACAGTAAACTCGAATGAGCCAAGAAAGAGCGGCGTGCGGTGCGGGGCCGGTCGGAGCGCACACTTTTCTCGGTGGCTGGCTGGCGAGAGAGTGCTGGCGTCGCCGGCATCGGCGTCGAAAGAAGCCGAGCCGAAAAAAGTTAAAGTACAAACGTGCAAGCATACTAACCTAACCCTAGGTAAGGCATGTTAGAGCGAAAGACAGTAAACTCGAATGAGCCAGAAAAGAGCGGCGTGCGGTGCGGGGCCGGTCGGAGCGCACACTTCTTTCGGTGGCTGGCGGGCGAGAGAGTGCTGCGTCGCCGGCATCGGCGTCGAAAGAAACCGAGCCGAAAAAAGTTAAAGTACAAACGTGCAAGCATACTAACCTAACCCTAGGTAAGGCATGTTAGAGCGAAAGACAGTGAACTCGAATGAGCCAAGAAAGAGCGGCGTGCGGTGCGGGGCCGGTCGGAGCGCTCACTTTTCTCGGTGGCTGGCGGGCGAGAGAGTGCTGCGTCGCCGGCATCGGCGTCGAAAGAAGCCGAGCCGAAAAAAGTTAAAGTACAAACGTGCAAGCATACTAACCTAACCCTAGGTAAGGCATGTTAGAGCGAAAGACAGTAATCTCGAATGAGCCAAGAAAGAGCGGCGTGCGGTGCGGGGCCGGTCGGAGCGCACACTTTTCTCGGTGGCTGACGGGCGAGAGAGTGCTGCGTCGCCGGCATCGGCGTCGAAAGAAGCCGAGCCGAAAAAAGTTAAAGTACAAACGTGCAAGCATACTAACCTAACCCTAGGTAAGGCATGTTAGGCGAAAGACAGTAAACTCGAATGAGCCAAGAAAGAGCGGCGTACGGTGCGGGGCCGGTCGGAGCGCACACTTCTCTCGGTGGCTGGCGGGCGAGAGAGTGCTGCGTCGCCGGCATCGGCGTCGAAAGAAGCCGAGCCGAAAAAAGTTAAAGTACAAACGTGCAAGCATACTAACCTAACCCTAGGTAAGGCATGTTAGAGCGAAAGACAGTGAACTCGAATGAGCCAAGAAAGAGCGGCGTGCGGTGCGGGGCCGGTCGGAGCGCACACTTTTCTCGGTGGCTGGCTGGCGAGAGAGTGCTGCGTCGCCGGCATCGGCGTCGAAAGAAGCCGAGCCGAAAAAAGTTAAAGTACAAACGTGCAAGCATACTAACCTAACCCTAGGTAAGGCATGTTAGAGCGAAAGACAGTAAACTCGAATGAGCCAAGAAAGAGCGGCGTGCGGTGCGGGGCCGGTCGGAGCGCACACTTTTCTCAGTGGCTGGTTGGCGAGAGAGTGCTGCGTCGCCGGCATCGGCGTCGAAAGAAGCCGAGCCGAAAAAAGTTAAAGTACAATCGTGCAAGCATACTAACCTAACCCTAGGTAAGGCATGTTAGAGCGAAAGACAGTAAACTCGAATGAGCCAAGAAAGAGCGGCGTGCGGTGCGGGGCCGGTCGGAGCGCACACTTCTCTCGGTGGCTGGCGGGCGAGAGAGTGCTGCGTCGCCGGCATCGGCGTCGAAAGAAGCCGAGCCGAAAAAAGTTAAAGTACAAACGTGCAAGCATACTAACCTAACCCTAGGTAAGGCATGTTAGAGCGAAAGACAGTGAACTCGAATGAGCCAAGAAAGAGCGGCGTGCGGTGCGGGGCCGGTCGGAGCGCACACTTTTCTCGGTGGCTGGCGGGCGAGAGAGTGCTGCGTCGCCGGCATCGGCGTCAAAAGAAGCCGAGCCGAAAAAAGTTAAAGTACAATCGTGCAAGCATACTAACCTAACCCTAGGTAAGGCATGTTAGAGCGAAAGACAGTAAACTCGAATGAGCTAAGAAAGAGCGGCGTGCGGTGCGGGGCCGGTCGGAGCGCACACTTCTCTCGGTGGCTGGCGGGCGAGAGAGTGCTGCGTCGCCGGCATCGGCGTCGAAAGAAGCCGAGCCGAAAAAAGTTAAAGTACAAACGTGCAAGCATACTAACCTAACCCTAGGTAAGGAATGTTAGAGCGAAAGACAGTAAACTCGAATGAGCCAAGAAAGAGCGGCGTGCGGTGCGGGGCCGGTCGGAGCGCACACTTTTATCGGTGGCTGGCGGGCGAGAGAGTGCTGCGTCGCCGGCATCGGCGTCGAAAGAAGCCGAGCCGAAAAAAGTTAAAGTACAAACGTGCAAGCATACTAACCTAACCCTAGGTAAGGCATGTTAGAGCGAAAGACAGTAAACTCGAATGAGCCAAGAAAGAGCGGCGTGCGGTGAGGGGCCGGTCGGAGCGCACACTTCTCTCGGTGGCTGGCGGGCGAGAGAGTGCTGCGTCGCCGGCATCGGCGTCGAAAGAAGCCGAGCCGAAAAAAGTTAAAGTACAAACGTGCAAGCATACTAACCTAACCCTAGGTAAGGCATGTTAGAGCGAAAGACAGTAAACTCGAATGAGCCAAGAAAGAGCGGCGTGCGGTGCGGGGCCGGTCGGAGCGCACACTTTTCTCGGTGGCTGGCTGGCGAGAGAGTGCTGGCGTCGCCGGCATCGGCGTCGAAAGAAGCCGAGCCGAAAAAAGTTAAAGTACAAACGTGCAAGCATACTAACCTAACCCTAGGTAAGGCATGTTAGAGCGAAAGACAGTAAACTCGAATGAGCCAGAAAAGAGCGGCGTGCGGTGCGGGGCCGGTCGGAGCGCACACTTCTCTCGGTGGCTGGCGGGCGAGAGAGTGCTGCGTCGCCGGCATCGGCGTCGAAAGAAGCCGAGCCGAAAAAAGGTAAAGTACAAACGTGCAAGCATACTAACCTAACCCTAGGTAAGGCATGTTAGAGCGAAAGACAGTAAACTCGAATGAGCCAAGAAAGAGCGGCGTGCGGTGCGGGGCCGGTCGGAGCGCACACATCTCTCGGTGGCTGGCGGGCGAGAGAGTGCTGCGTCGCCGGCATCGGCGTCGAAAGAAGCCAAGCCGAAAAAAGTTAAAAGTACAAACGTGCAAGCATACTAACCTAACCCTAGGTAAGGCATGTTAGAGCGAAAGACAGTAAACTCGAATGAGCCAAGAAAGAGCGGCGTGCGGTGCGGGCCGGTCGGAGCGCACACTTCTCTCGGTGGCTGGCGGGCGAGAGAGTGCTGCGTCGCCGGCATCGGCGTCGAAAGAAGCCGAGCCGAAAAAAGTTAAAGTACAAACGTGCAAGCATACTAACCTAACCCTAGGTAAGGCATGTTAGAGCGAAAGACAGTAAACTCGAATGAGCCAAGAAAGAGCGGCGTGCGGTGCGGGGCCGGTCGGAGCGCACACATCTCTCGGTGGCTGGCGGACGAGAGAGTGCTGCGTCGCCGGCATCGGCGTCGAAAGAAGCCGAGCCGAAAAAAGTTAAAGTACAAACATGCAAGCATACTAACCTAACCCTAGGTAAGGCATGTTAGAGCGAAAGACAGTAAACTCGAATGAGCCAAGAAAGAGCGGCGTGCGGTGCGGGGCCGGTCGGAGCGCACACTTTTCTCGGTGGCTGGCGGGCGAGAGAGTGCTGCGTCGCCGGCATCGGCGTCGAAAGAAGCCGAGCCGAAAAAAGTTAAAGTACAATCGTGCAAGCATACTAACCTAACCCTAGGTAAGGCATGTTAGAGCGAAAGACAGTAAACTCGAATGAGCCAAGAAAGAGCGGCGTGCGGTGCGGGGCCGGTCGGAGCGCACACGTCTTTCGGTGGCTGGCGGGCGAGAGAGTGCTGCGTCGCCGGCATCGGCGTCGAAAGAAGCCGAGCCGAAAAAAGTTAAAGTACAAACGTGCAAGCATACTAACCTAACCCTAGGTAAGGCATGTTAGAGCGAAAGACAGTGAACTCGAATGAGCCAAGAAAGAGCGGCGTGCGGTGCGGGGCTGGTCGGAGCGCTCACTTTTCTCGGTGGCTGGCGGGCGAGAGAGTGCTGCGTCGCCGGCATCGGCGTCGAAAGAACCCGAGCCGAAAAAAGTTAAAGTACAAACGTGCAAGCATACTAACCTAACCCTAGGTAAGGCATGTTAGAGCGAAAGACAGTAAACTCGAATGAGCCAAGAAAGAGCGGCGTGCGGTGCGGGGCCGGTCGGAGCGCACACTTTTCTCGGTGGCTGGCGGGCGAGAGAGTGCTGCGTCGCCGGCATCGGCGTCGAAAGAAGCCGAGCCGAAAAAAGTTAAAGTACAAACGTGCAAGCATACTAACCTAACCCTAGGTAAGGCATGTTAGAGCGAAAGACAGTAAACTCGAATGAGCCAAGAAAGAGCGGCGTGCGGTGCGGGGCCGGTCGGAGCGCACACTTTTCTCGGTGGCTGGCGGGCGAGAGAGTGCTGCGTCGCCGGCATCGGCGTCGAAAGAAGCCGAGCCGAAAAAAGTTAAAGTACAAACGTGCAAGCATACTAACCTAACCCTAGGTAAGGCATGTTAGAGCGAAAGACAGTAAACTCGAATGAGCCAAGAAAGAGCGGCGTGCGGTGCGGGGCCGGTCGGAGCGCACACTTTTCTCGGTGGCTGGCGGGCGAGAGAGTGCTGCGTCGCCGGCATCGGCGTCGAAAGATGCCGAGCCGAAAAAAGTTAAAGTACAAACGTGCAAGCATACTAACCTAACCCTAGGTAAGGCATGTTAGAGCGAAAGACAGTAAACTCGAATGAGCCAAGAAAGAGCGGCGTGCGGTGCGGGGCCGGTCGGAGCGCACACTTCTCTCGGTGGCTGGCGGACGAGAGAGTGCTGCGTCGCCGGCATCGGCGTCGAAAGAAGCCGAGCCGAAAAAAGTTAAAGTACAAACGTGCAAGCAAACTAACCTAACCCTAGGTAAGGCATGTTAGAGCGAAAGACAGTAAACTCGAATGAGCCAAGAAAGAGCGGCGTGCGGTGCGGGGCCGGTCGGAGCGCACACTTTTCTCGGTGGCTGGCGGGCGAGAGAGTGCTGCGTCGCCGGCATCGGCGTCGAAAGAAGCCGAGCCGAAAAAAGTTAAAGTACAATCGTGCAAGCATACTAACCTAACCCTAGGTAAGGCATGTTAGAGCGAAAGACAGTAAACTCGAATGAGCCAAGAAAGAGCGGCGTGCGGTGCGGGGCCGGTCGGAGCGCACACTTCTCTCGGTGGCTGGCGGGCGAGAGAGTGCTGCGTCGCCGGCATCGGCGTCGAAAGAAGCCGAGCCGAAAAAAGTTAAAGTACAAACGTGCAAGCATACTAACCTAACCCTAGGTAAGGCATGTTAGAGCGAAAGACAGTGAACTCGAATGAGCCAAGAAAGAGCGGCGTGCGGTGCGGGGCCGGTCGGAGCGCACACTTTTCTCGGTGGCTGGCGGGCGAGAGAGTGCTGCGTCGCCGGCATCGGCGTCGAAAGAAGCCGAGCCGAAAAAAGTTAAAGTACAAACGTGCAAGCATACTAACCTAACCCTAGGTAAGGCATGTTAGAGCGAAAGACAGTAAACTCGAATGAGCCAAGAAAGAGCGGCGTGCGGTGCGGGGCCGGTCGGAGCGCACACTTTTCTCGGTGGCTGGCGGGCGAGAGAGTGCTGCGTCGCCGGCATCGGCGTCGAAAGAAGCCGAGCCGAAAAAAGTTAAAGTACAAACGTCCAAGCATACTAACCTAACCCTAGGTAAGGCATGTTAGAGCGAAAGACAGTAAACTCGAATGAGCCAAGAAAGAGCGGCGTGCGGTGCGGGGCCGGTCGGAGCGCACACTTTTCTCGGTGGCTAGCGGGCGAGAGAGTGCTGCGTCGCCGGCATCGGCGTCGAAAGAAGCCGAGCCGAAAAAAGTTAAAGTACAAACGTGCAAGCATACTAACCTAATCCTAGGTAAGGCATGTTAGAGCGAAAGACAGTAAACTCGAATGAGCCAAGAAAGAGCGGCGTGCGGTGCGGGGCCGGTCGGAGCGCACACTTTTCTCGGTGGCTGGCGGGCGAGAGAGTGTTGCGTCGCCGGCATCGGCGTCGAAAGAAGCCGAGCCGAAAAAAGTTAAAGTACAAACGTGCAAGCATACTAACCTAACCCTAGGTAAGGCATGTTAGAGCGAAAGACAGTAAACTCGAATGAGCCAAGAAAGAGCGGCGTGCGGTGCGGGGCCGGTCGGAGCGCACACTTTTCTCCGTGGCTGGCGGGCGAGAGAGTGCTGCGTCGCCGGCATCGGCGTCGAAAGAAGCCGAGCCGAAAAAAGTTAAAGTACAAACATGCAAGCATACTAACCTAACCCTAGGTAAGGCATGTTAGAGCGAAAGACAGTAAACTCGAATGAGCCAAGAAAGAGCGGCGTGCGGTGCGGGGCCGGTCGGAGCGCACACTTTTCTCGGTGGCTGGCGGGCGAGAGAGTGCTGCGTCGCCGGCATCGGCGTCGAAAGAAGCCGAGCCGAAAAAAGTTAAAGTACAATCGTGCAAGCATACTAACCTAACCCTAGGTAAGGCATGTTAGAGCGAAAGACAGTAAACTCGAATGAGCCAAGAAAGAGCGGCGTGCGGTGCGGGGCCGGTCGGAGCGCACACTTCTCTCGGTGGCTGGCGGGCGAGAGAGTGCTGCGTCGCCGGCATCGGCGTCGAAAGAAGCCGAGCCGAAAAAAGTTAAAGTACAAACGTGCAAGCATACTAACCTAACCCTAGGTAAGGCATGTTAGAGCGAAAGACAGTGAACTCGAATGAGCCAAGAAAGAGCGGCGTGCGGTGCGGGGCCGGTCGGAGCGCACACTTTTCTCGGTGGCTGGCGGGCGAGAGAGTGCTTCGTCGCCGGCATCGGCGTCGAAAGAAGCCGAGCCGAAAAAAGTTAAAGTACAAACGTGCAAGCATACTAACCTAACCCTAGGTAAGGCATGTTAGAGCGAAAGACAGTAAACTCGAATGAGCCAAGAAAGAGCGGCGTGCGGTGCGGGGCCGGTCGGAGCGCACACTTTTCTCGGTGGCTGGCGGGAGAGAGAGTGCTGCGTCGCCGGCATCGGCGTCGAAAGAAGCCGAGCCGAAAAAAGTTAAAGTACAAACGTCCAAGCATACTAACCTAACCCTAGGTAAGGCATGTTAGAGCGAAAGACAGTAAACTCGAATGAGCCAAGAAAGAGCGGCGTGCGGTGCGGGGCCGGTCGGAGCGCACACTTTTCTCGGTGGCTAGCGGGCGAGAGAGTGCTGCGTCGCCGGCATCGGCGTCGAAAGAAGCCGAGCCGAAAAAAGTTAAAGTACAAACGTGCAAGCATACTAACCTAATCCTAGGTAAGGCATGTTAGAGCGAAAGACAGTAAACTCGAATGAGCCAAGAAAGAGCGGCGTGCGGTGCGGGGCCGGTCGGAGCGCACACTTTTCTCGGTGGCTGGCGGGCGAGAGAGTGTTGCGTCGCCGGCATCGGCGTCGAAAGAAGCCGAGCCGAAAAAAGTTAAAGTACAAACGTGCAAGCATACTAACCTAACCCTAGGTAAGGCATGTTAGAGCGAAAGACAGTAAACTCGAATGAGCCAAGAAAGAGCGGCGTGCGGTGCGGGGCCGGTCGGAGCGCACACTTTTCTCCGTGGCTGGCGGGCGAGAGAGTGCTGCGTCGCCGGCATCGGCGTCGAAAGAAGCCGAGCCGAAAAAAGTTAAAGTACAAACGTGCAAGCATACTAACCTAACCCTAGGTAAGGCATGTTAGAGCGAAAGACAGTAAACTCGAATGAGCCAAGAAAGAGCGGCGTGCGATGCGGGGCCGGTCGGAGCGCACACTTTTCTCGGTGGCTGGCGGGCGAGAGAGTGCTGCGTCGCCGGCATCGGCGTCGAAAGAAGCCGAGCCGAAAAAAGTTAAAGTACAATCGTGCAAGCATACTAACCTAACCCTAGGTAAGGCATGTTAGAGCGAAAGACAGTAAACTCGAATGAGCCAAGAAAGAGCGGCGTGCGGTGCGGGGCCGGTCGGAGCGCACACTTCCGAGTGCTGCGTCGCCGGCATCGGCGTCGAAAGAAGCCGAGCCGAAAAAAGTTAAAGTACAAACGTGCAAGCATACTAACCTAACCCTAGGTAAGGCATGTTAGAGCGAAAGACAGTAAACTCGAATGAGCCAAGAAAGAGCGGCGTGCGGTGCGGGGCCGGTCGGAGCGCACACTTTTCTCGGTGGCTGGCGGGCGAGAGAGTGCTGCGTCGCCGGCATCGGCGTCGAAAGAAGCCGAGCCGAAAAAAGTTAAAGTACAAACGTGCAAGCATACTAACCTAACCCTAGGTAAGGCATGTTAGAGCGAAAGACAGTAAACTCGAATGATCCAAGAAAGAGCGGCGTGCGGTGCGGGGCCGGTCGGAGCGCACACTTCTCTCGGTGGCTGGCGGGCGAGAGAGTGCTGCGTCGCCGGCATCGGCGTCGAAAGAAGCCGAGCCGAAAAAAGTTAAAGTACAAACGTGCAAGCATACTAACCCAACCCTAGGTAAGGCATGTTAGAGCGAAAGACAGTAAACTCGAATGAGCCAAGAAAGAGCGGCGTGCGGTGCGGGGCCGGTCGGAGCGCACACTTTTCTCGGTGGCTGGCGGTCGAGAGAGTGCTGCGTCGCCGGCATCGGCGTCGAAAGAAGCCGAGCCGAAAAAAGTTAAAGTACAAACGTCCAAGCATACTAACCTAACCCTAGGTAAGGCATGTTAGAGCGAAAGACAGTAAACTCGAATGAGCCAAGAAAGAGCGGCGTGCGGTGCGGGGCCGGTCGGAGCGCACACTTTTCTCGGTGGCTAGCGGGCGAGAGAGTGCTGCGTCGCCGGCATCGGCGTCGAAAGAAGCCGAGCCGAAAAAAGTTAAAGTACAAACGAGCAAGCATACTAACCTAACCCTAGGTAAGGCATGTTAGAGCGAAAGACAGTAAACTCGAATGAGCCAAGAAAGAGCGGCGTGCGGTGCGGGGCCGGTCGGAGCGCACACTTTTCTCGGTGGCTGGCGGGCGAGAGAGTGTTGCGTCGCCGGCATCGGCGTCAAAAGAAGCCGAGCCGAAAAAAGTTAAAGTACAAACGTGCAAGCATACTAACCTAACCCTAGGTAAGGCATGTTAGAGCGAAAGACAGTAAACTCGAATGAGCCAAGAAAGAGCGGCGTGCGGTGCGGGGCCGGTCGGAGCGCACACTTTTCTCGGTGGCTGGCGGGCGAGAGAGTGCTGCGTCGCCGGCATCGGCGTCGAAAGAAGCCGAGCCGAAAAAAGTTAAAGTACAAACGTGCAAGCATACTAACCTAACCCTAGGTAAGGCATGTTAGAGCGAAAGACAGTAAACTCGAATGAGCCAAGAAAGAGCGGCGTGCGGTGCGGGGCCGGTCGGAGCGCACACTTTTCTCGGTGGCTGGCGGGCGAGAGAGTGCTGCGTCGCCGGCATCGGCGTCGAAAGAAGCCGAGCCGAAAAAAGTTAAAGTACAATCGTGCAAGCATACTAACCTAACCCTAGGTAAGGCATGTTAGAGCGAAAGACAGTAAACTCGAATGAGCCAAGAAAGAGCGGCGTGCGGTGCGGGGCCGGTCGGAGCGCACACTTCTCTCGGTGGCTGGCGGGCGAGAGAGTGCTGCGTCGCCGGCATCGGCGTCGAAAGAAGCCGAGCTGAAAAAAGGTAAAGTACAAACGTGCTAGCATACTAACCTAACCCTAGGTAAGGCATGTTAGAGCGAAAGACAGTAAACTCGAATGAGCCAAGAAAGAGCGGCGTGCGGTGCGGGGCCGGTCGGAGCGCACACTTTTCTCGGTGGCTGGCGGGCGAGAGAGTGCTGCGTCGCCGGCATCGGCGTCGAAAGAAGCCGAGCCGAAAAAAGTTAAAGTACAATCGTGCAAGCATACTAACCTAACCCTAGGTAAGGCATGTTAGAGCGAAAGACAGTAAACTCGAATGAGCCAAGAAAGAGCGGCGTGCGGTGCGGGGCCGGTCGGAGCGCACACTTCTCTCGGTGGCTGGCGGGCGAGAGAGTGCTGCGTCGCCGGCATCGGCGTCGAAAGAAGCCGAGCCGAAAAAAGTTAAAGTACAAACGTGCAAGCATACTAACCTAACCCTAGGTAAGGCATGTTAGAGCGAAAGACAGTGAACTCGAATGAGCCAAGAAAGAGCGGCGTGCGGTGCGGGGCCGGTCGGAGCGCACACTTTTCTCGGTGGCTGGCGGGCGAGAGAGTGCTGCGTCGCCGGCATCGGCGTCGAAAGAAGCCGAGCCGAAAAAAGTTAAAGTACAAACGTGCAAGCATACTAACCTAACCCTAGGTAAGGCATGTTAGAGCGAAAGACAGTAAACTCGAATGAGCCAAGAAAGAGCGGCGTGCGGTGCGGGGCCGGTCGGAGCGCACACTTTTCTCGGTGGCTGGCGGGCGAGAGAGTGCTGCGTCGCCGGCATCGGCGTCGAAAGAAGCCGAGCCGAAAAAAGTTAAAGTACAAACGTGCAAGCATACTAACCTAACCCTAGGTAAGGCATGTTAGAGCGAAAGACAGTAAACTCGAATGAGCCAAGAAAGAGCGGCGTGCGGTGCGGGGCCGGTCGGAGCGCACACTTCTCTCGGTGGCTGGCGGGCGAGAGAGTGCTGCGTCGCCGGCATCGGCGTCGAAAGAAGCCGAGCCGAAAAAAGTTAAAGTACAAACGTGCAAGCATACTAACCTAACCCTAGGTAAGGCATGTTAGAGCGAAAGACAGTAAACTCGAATGAGCCAAGAAAGAGCGGCGTGCGGTGCGGGGCCGGTCGGAGCGCACACTTTTCTCGGTGGCTGGCGGGCGAGAGAGTGCTGCGTCGCCGGCATCTCGTCGAAAGAAGCCGAGCCGAAAAGAGTTAAAGTACAAACGTGCAAGCATACTAACCTAACCCTAGGTAAGGCATGTTAGAGCGAAAGACAGTAAACTCGAATGAGCCAAGAAAGAGCGGCGTGCGGTGCGGGGCCGGTCGGAGCGCACACTTTTCTCGGTGGCTGGCGGGCGAGAGAGTGCTGCGTCGCCGGCATCGGCGTCGAAAGAAGCCGAGCCGAAAAAAGTTAAAGTACAAACGTGCAAGCATACTAACCTAACCCTAGGTAAGGCATGTTAGAGCGAAAGACAGTAAACTCGAATGAGCCAAGAAAGAGCGGCGTGCGGTGCGGGGCCGGTCGGAGCGCACACTTCTCTCGGTGGCTGGCGGGCGAGAGAGTGCTGCGTCGCCGGCATCTCGTCGAAAGAAGCCGAGCCGAAAAAAGTTAAAGTACAAACGTGCAAACATACTAACCTAACCCTAGGTAAGGCATGTTAGAGCGAAAGACAGTAAACTCGAATGAGCCAAAAAAGAGCGGCGTGCGGTGCGGGGCCGGTCGGAGCGCACACTTTTCTCGGTGGCTGGCGGGCGAGAGAGTGCTGCGTCGCCGGCATCGGCGTCGAAAGAAGCCGAGCCGAAAAAAGTTAAAGTACAAACGTGCAAGCATACTAACCTAACCCTAGGTAAGGCAAGTTAGAGCGAAAGACAGTAAACTCGAATGAGCCAAGAAAGAGCGGCGTGCGGTGCGGGGCCGGTCGGAGCGCACACTTTTCTCGGTGGCTGGCGGGCGAGAGAGTGCTGCGTCGCCGGCATCTCGTCGAAAGAAGCCGAGCCGAAAAGAGTTAAAGTACAAACGTGCAAGCATACTAACCTAACCCTAGGTAAGGCATGTTAGAGCGAAAGACAGTAAACTCGAATGAGCCAAGAAAGAGCGGCGTGCGGTGCGGGGCCGGTCGGAGCGCACACATCTCTCGGTGGCTGGCGGGCGAGAGAGTGCTGCGTCGCCGACATCGGCGTCGAAAGAAGCCGAGCCGAAAAAAGTTTAAAGTACAAACGTGCAAGCATACTAACCTAACCCTAGGTAAGGCATGTTAGAGCGAAAGACAGTAAACTCGAATGAGCCAAGAAAGAGCGGCGTGCGGTGCGGGGCCGGTCGGAGCACACACTTCTCTCGGTGGCTGGCGGGCGAGAGAGTGCTGCGTCGCCGGCATCGGCGTCGAAAGAAGCCGAGCCGAAAAAAGTTAAAGTACAAACGTGCAAGCATACTAACCTAACCCTAGGTAAGGCATGTTAGAGCGAAAGACAGTAAACTCGAATGAGCCAAGAAAGAGCGGCGTGCGGTGCGGGTCCGGTCGGAGCGCACACATCTCTCGGTGGCTGGCGGGCGAGAGAGTGCTGCGTCGCCGGCATCGGCGTCGAAAGAAGCCGAGCCGAAAAAAGTTAAAGTACAAACGTGCAAGCATACTAACCTAACCCTAGGTAAAGCAAGTTAGAGCGAAAGACAGTAAACTCGAATGAGCCAAGAAAGAGCGGCGTGCGGTGCGGGGCAGGTCGGAGCGAACACTTCTCTCGGTGGCTGGCGGGCGAGAGAGTGCTGCGTCGCCGGCATCGGCGTCGAAAGAAGCCGAGCCGAAAAAAGTTGAAGTACAAACGTGCAAGCATACTAACCTAACCCTAGGTAAGGCATGTTAGAGCGAAAGACAGTAAACTCGAATGAGCCAAGAAAGAGCGGCGTGCGGTGCGGGGCCGGTCGGAGCGCACACTTCTCTCGGTGGCTGGCGGGCGAGAGAGTGCTGCGTCGCCGGCATCGGCGTCGAAAGAAGCCGAGCCGAAAAAAGTTAAAGTACAAACGTGCAAGCATACTAACCTAACCCTAGGTAAGGCATGTTAGAGCGAAAGACAGTAAACTCGAATGAGCCAAGAAAGAGCGGCGTGCGGTGCGGGGCCGGTCGGAGCGCACACTTTTCTCGGTGGCTGGCGGGCGAGAGAGTGCTGCGTCGCCGGCATCGGCGTCGAAAGAAGCCGAGCCGAAAAAAGTTAAAGTACAAACGTGCAAGCATACTAACCTAACCCTAGGTAAGGCATGTTAGAGCGAAAGACAGTAAACTCGAATGAGCCAAGAAAGAGCGGCGTGCGGTGCGGGGCCGGTCGGAGCGCACACTTTTCTCGGTGGCTGGCGGGCGAGAGAGTGCTGCGTCGCCGGCATCGGCGTCGAAAGAAGCCGAGCCGAAAAAAGTTGAAGTACAATCGTGCAAGCATACTAACCTAACCCTAGGTAAGGCATGTTAGAGCGAAAGACAGTAAACTCGAATGAGCCAAGAAAGAGCGGCGTGCGGTGCGGGGCCGGTCGGAGCGCACACTTCTCTCGGTGGCTGGCGGGCGAGAGAGTGCTGCGTCGCCGGCATCGGCGTCGAAAGAAGCCGAGCCGAAAAAAGTTAAAGTACAAACGTGCAAGCATACTAACCTAACCCTAGGTAAGGCATTTTAGAGCGAAAGACAGTAAACTCGAATGAGCCAAGAAAGAGCGGCGTGCGGTGCGAGGCCGGTCGGAGCGCACACTTTTCTCGGTGGCTGGCGGGCGAGAGAGTGCTGCGTCGCCGGCATCGGCGTCGAAAGAAGCCGAGCCGAAAAAAGTTAAAGTACAATCGTGCAAGCATACTAACCTAACCCTAGGTAAGGCATGTTAGAGCGAAAGACAGTAATCTCGAATGAGCCAAGACAGAGCGGCGTGCGGTGCGGGGCCGGTCGGAGCGCACACTTCTCTCGGTGGCTGGCGGGCGAGAGAGTGCTGCGTCGCCGGCATCGGCGTCGAAAGAAGGCGAGCCGAAAAAAGTTAAAGTACAAACGTGCAAGCATACTAACCTAACCCTAGGTATTGCATGTTAGAGCGAAAGACAGTAAACTCGAATGAGCCAAGAAAGAGCGGCGTGCGGTGCGGGGCCGGTCGGAGCGCACACTTTTCTCGGTGGCTGGCGGGCGAGAGAGTGCTGCGTCGCCGGCATCGGCGTCGAAAGAAGCCGAGCCGAAAAAAGTTAAAGTACAGACGTGCAAGCATACTAACCTAACCCTAGGTAAGGCATGTTAGAGCGAAAGACAGTAAACTCGAATGAGCCAAGAAAGAGCGGCGTGCGGTGCGGGGCCGATCGGAGCGCACACTTTTCTCGGTGGCTGGCGGGCGAGAGAGTGCTGCGTCGCCGGCATCGGCGTCAAAAGAAGCCGAGCCGAAAAAAGTTAAAGTACAGACGTGCAAGCATACTAACCTAACCCTAGGTAAGGCATGTTAGAGCGAAAGACAGTAAACTCGAATGAGCCAAGAAAGAGCGGCGTGCGGTGCGGGGCCGGTCGGAGCGCACACTTTTCTCGGTGGCTGGCGGGCGAGAGAGTGCTGCGTCGCCGGCATCGGCGTCGAAAGAAGCCGAGCCGAAAAAAGTTAAAGTACAATCGTGCAAGCATACTAACCTAACCCTAGGTAAGGCATGTTAGAGCGAAAGACAGTAAACTCGAATGAGCCAAGAAAGAGCGGCGTGCGGTGCGGGGCCGGTCGGAGCGCACACTTTTCTCGGTGGCTGGCGGGCGAGAGAGTGCTGCGTCGCCGGCATCGGCGTCGAAAGAAGCCGAGCCGAAAAAAGTTAAAGTACAATCGTGCAAGCACACTAACCTAACCCTAGGTAAGGCATGTTAGAGCGAAAGACAGTAAACTCGAATGAGCCAAGACAGAGCGGCGTGCGGTGCGGGGCCGGTCGGAGCGCACACTTCTCTCGGTGGCTGGCGGGCGAGAGAGTGCTGCGTCGCCGGCATCGGCGTCGAAAGAAGCCGAGCGGAAAAAAGTTAAAGTACAAACGTGCAAGCACACTAACCTAACCCTAGGTAAGGCATGTTAGAGCGAAAGACAGTAAACTCGAATGAGCCAAGAAAGAGCGGCGTGCGGTGCGGGGCCGGTCGGAGCGCACACTTTTCTCGGTGGCTGGCGGGCGAGAGAGTGCTGCGACGCCGGCATCTCGTCGAAAGAAGCCGAGCCGAAAAAAGTTAAAGAACGTGCAAGCATACTAACCTAACCCTAGGTAAGGCATGTTAGAGCGAAAGACAGTAAACTCGAATGAGCCAAGAAAGAGCGGCGTGCGGTGCGGGGCCGGTCGGAGCGCACACTTTTCTCGGTGGCTGGCGGGCGAGAGAGTGCTGCGTCGCCGGCATCGGCGTCGAAAGAAGCCGAGCCGAAAAAAGTTAAAGTACAAACGTGCAAGCATACTAACCTAACCCTAGGTAAGGCATGTTAGAGCGAAAGACAGTAAACTCGAATGAGCCAAGAAAGAGCGGCGTGCGGTGCGGGGCCGGTCGGAGCGCACACTTTTCTCGGTGGCTGGCGGGCGAGAGAGTGCTGCGTCGCCCGCATCGGCGTCGAAAGAAGCCGAGCCGAAAAAAGTTAAAGTACAAACGTGCAAGCATACTAACCTAACCCTAGGTATTGCATGTTAGAGCGAAAGACAGTAAACTCGAATGAGCCAAGAAAGAGCGGCGTGAGGTGCGGGGCCGGTCGGAGCGCACACTTTTCTCGGTGGCTGGCGGGCGAGAGAGTGCTGCGTCGCCGGCATCGGCGTCGAAAGAAGCCGAGCCGAAAAAAGTTAAAGTACAAACGTGCAAGCATACTAACCTAACCCTAGGTAAGGCATGTTAGAGCGAAAGACAGTAAACTCGAATGAGCCAAGAAAGAGCGGCGTGCGGTGCGGGGCCGGTCGGAGCGCACACTTTTCTCGGTGGCTGGCGGGCGAGAGAGTGCTGCGTCGCCGGCATCGGCGTCGAAAGAAGCCGAGCCGAAAAAAGTTAAAGTACAAACGTGCAAGCATACTAACCTAACCCTAGGTAAGTCATGTTAGAGCGAAAGACAGTAAACTCGAATGAGCCAAGAAAGAGCGGCGTGCGGTGCGGGTCCGGTCGGAGCGCACACATCTCTCGGTGGCTGGCGGGCGAGAGAGTGCTGCGTCGCCGGCATCGGCGTCGAAAGAAGCCGAGCCGAAAAAAGTTAAAGTACAAACGTGCAAGCATACTAACCTAACCCTAGGTAAGGCATGTTAGAGCGAAAGACAGTAAACTCGAATGAGCCAAAAAAGAGCGGCGTGCGGTGCGGGGCCGGTCGGAGCGCACACTTTTCTCGGTGGCTGGCGGGCGAGAGAGTGCTGCGTCGCCGGCATCGGCGTCGAAAGAAGCCGAGCCGAAAAAAGTTAAAGTACAAACGTGCAAGCATACTAACCTAACCCTAGGTAAGGCATGTTAGAGCGAAAGACAGTAAACTCGAATGAGCCAAGAAAGAGCGGCGTGCGGTGCGGGGCCGGTCGGAGCGCACACTTTTCTCGGTGGCTGGCGGGCGAGAGAGTGCTGCGTCGCCGGCATCTCGTCGAAAGAAGGCGAGCCGAAAAGAGTTAAAGTACAAACGTGCAAGCATACTAACCTAACCCTAGGTAAGGCATGTTAGAGCGAAAGACAGTAAACTCGAATGAGCCAAGAAAGAGCGGCGTGCGGTGCGGGGCCGGTCGGAGCGCACACTTCTCTCGGTGGCTGGCGGGCGAGAGAGTGCTGCGTCGCCGGCATCGGCGTCGAAAGAAGCCGAGCCGAAAAAAGTTAAAGTACAAACGTGCAAGCATACTAACCTAACCCTAGGTAAGGCATGTTAGAGCGAAAGACAGTAAACTCGAATGAGCCAAGAAAGAGCGGCGTGCGGTGCGGGTCCGGTCGGAGCGCACACATCTCTCGGTGGCTGGCGGGCGAGAGAGTGCTGCGTCGCCGGCATCGGCGTCGAAAGAAGCCGAGCCGAAAAAAGTTAAAGTACAAACGTGCAAGCATACTAACCTAACCCTAGGTAAAGCAAGTTAGAGCGAAAGACAGTAAACTCGAATGAGCCAAGAAAGAGCGGCGTGCGGTGCGGGGCCGGTCGGAGCGAACACTTCTCTCGGTGGCTGGCGGGCGAGAGAGTGCTGCGTCGCCGGCATCGGCGTCGAAAGAAGCCGAGCCGAAAAAAGTTAAAGTACAAACGTGCAAGCATACTAACCTAACCCTAGGTAAGGCATGTTAGAGCGAAAGACAGTAAACTCGAATGAGCCAAGAAAGAGCGGCGTGCGGTGCGGGGCCGGTCGGAGCGCACACTTCTCTCGGTGGCTGGCGGGCGAGAGAGTGCTGCGTTGCCGGCATCGGCGTCGAAAGAAGCCGAGCCGAAAAAAGTTAAAGTACAAACGTGCAAGCATACTAACCTAACCCTAGGTAAGGCATGTTAGAGCGAAAGACAGTAAACTCGAATGAGCCAAGAAAGAGCGGCGTGCGGTGCGGGGCCGGTCGGAGCGCACACTTTTCTCGGTGGCTGGCGGGCGAGAGAGTGCTGCGTCGCCGGCATCGGCGTCGAAAGAAGCCGAGCCGAAAAAAGTTAAAGTACAAACGTGCAAGCATACTAACCTAACCCTAGGTAAGGCATGTTAGAGCGAAAGACAGTAAACTCGAATGAGCCAAGAAAGAGCGGCGTGCGGTGCGGGGCCGGTCGGAGCGCACACTTTTCTCGGTGGCTGGCGGGCGAGAGAGTGCTGCGTCGCCGGCATCGGCGTCGAAAGAAGCCGAGCCAAAAAAAGTTAAAGTACAATTGTGCAAGCATACTAACCTAACCCTAGGTAAGGCATGTTAGAGCGAAAGACAGTAAACTCGAATGAGCCAAGAAAGAGCGGCGTGCGGTGCGGGGCCGGTCGGAGCGCACACTTCTCTCGGTGGCTGGCGGGCGAGAGAGTGCTGCGTCGCCGGCATCGGCGTCGAAAGAAGCCGAGCCGAAAAAAGTTAAAGTACAAACGTGCAAGCATACTAACCTAACCCTAGGTAAGGCATTTTAGAGCGAAAGACAGTAAACTCGAATGAGCCAAGAAAGAGCGGCGTGCGGTGCGGGGCCGGTCGGAGCGCACACTTTTCTCGGTGGCTGGCGGGCGAGAGAGTGCTGCGTCGCCGGCATCGGCGTCGAAAGAAGCCGAGCCGAAAAAAGTTAAAGTACAATCGTGCAAGCATACTAACCTAACCCTAGGTAAGGCATGTTAGAGCGAAAGACAGTAAACTCGAATGAGCCAAGACAGAGCGGCGTGCGGTGCGGGGCCGGTCGGAGCGCACACTTCTCTCGGTGGCTGGCGGGCGAGAGAGTGCTGCGTCGCCGGCATCGGCGTCGAAAGAAGCCGAGCCGAAAAAAGTTAAAGTACAAACGTGCAAGCATACTAACCTAACCCTAGGTATTGCATGTTAGAGCGAAAGACAGTAAACTCGAATGAGCCAAGAAAGAGCGGCGTGCGGTGCGGGGCCGGTCGGAGCGCACACTTTTGTCGGTGGCTGGCGGGCGAGAGAGGGCTGCGTCGCCGGCATCGGCGTCGAAAGAAGCCGAGCCGAAAAAAGTTAAAGTACAGACAGTCTTTCGCTCTAACTAACCTAACCCTAGGTAAGGCATGTTAGAGCGAAAGACAGTAAACTCGAATGAGCCAAGAAAGAGCGGCGTGCGGTGCGGGGCCGGTCGGAGCGCACACTTTTCTCGGTGGCTGGCGGGCAAGAGAGTGCTGCGTCGCCGGCATCGGCGTCAAAAGAAGCCGAGCCGAAAAAAGTTAAAGTACAGACGTGCAAGCATACTAACCTAACCCTAGGTAAGGCATGTTAGAGCGAAAGAGAGTAAACTCGAATGAGCCAAGAAAGAGCGGCGTGCGGTGCGGGGCCGGTCGGAGCGCACACTTTTCTCGGTGGCTGGCGGGCGAGAGAGTGCTGCGTCGCCGGCATCGGCGTCGAAAGAAGCCGAGCCGAAAAAAGTTAAAGTACAATCGTGCAAGCATACTAACCTAACCCTAGGTAAGGCATGTTAGAGCGAAAGACAGTAAACTCGAATGAGCCAAGAAAGAGCGGCGTGCGGTGCGGGGCCGGTCGGAGCGCACACTTTTCTCGGTGGCTGGCGGGCGAGAGAGTGCTGCGTCGCCGGCATCGGCGTCGAAAGAAGCCGAGCCGAAAAAAGTTAAAGTACAATCGTGCAAGCACACTAACCTAACCCTAGGTAAGGCATGTTAGAGCGAAAGACAGTAAACTCGAATGAGCCAAGACAGAGCGGCGTGCGGTGCGGGGCCGGTCGGAGCGCACACTTCTCTCGGTGGCTGGCGGGCGAGAGAGTGCTGCGTCGCCGGCATCGGCGTCGAAAGAAGCCGAGCGGAAAAAAGTTAAAGTACAAACGTGCAAGCACACTAACGTAACCCTAGGTAAGGCATGTTAGAGCGAAAGACAGTAAACTCGAATGAGCCAAGAAAGAGCGGCGTGCGGTGCGGGGCCGGTCGGAGCGCACACTTTTCTCGGTGGCTGGCGGGCGAGAGAGTGCTGCGTCGCCGGCATCTCGTCGAAAGAAGCCGAGCCGAAAAAAGTTAAAGTACAAACGTGCAAGCATACTAACCTAACCCTAGGTAAGGCATGTTAGAGCGAAAGACAGTAAACTCGAATGAGCCAAGAAAGAGCGGCGTGCGGTGCGGGGCCGGTCGGAGCGCACACTTTTCTCGGTGGCTGGCGGGCGAGAGAGTGCTGCGTCGCCGGCATCGGCGTCGAAAGAAGCCGAGCCGAAAAAAGTTGTACAAACGTGCAAGCATACTAACCTAACCCTAGGTAAGGCATGTTAGAGCGAAAGACAGTAAACTCGAATGAGCCAAGAAAGAGCGGCGTGCGGTGCGGGGCCGGTCGGAGCGCACACTTCTCTCGGTGGCTGGCGGGCGAGAGAGTGCTGCGTCGCCGGCATCGGCGTCGAAAGAAGCCGAGCCGAAAAAAGTTAAAGTACAAACGTGCAAGCATACTAACCTAACCCTAGGTATTGCATGTTAGAATGTTAGAGCGAAAGACAGTAAACTCGAATGAGCCAAGAAAGAGCGGCGTGCGGTGCGGGGCCGGTTGGAGCGCACACTTTTCTCGGTGGCTGGCGGGCGAGAGAGTGCTGCGTCGCCGGTATCGGCGTCGAAAGAAGCCGAGCCGAAAAAAGTTAAAGTACAAACGTGCAAGCATACTAACCTAACCCTAGGTAAGGCATGTTAGAGCGAAAGACAGTAAACTCGAATGAGCCAAGAAAGAGCGGCGTGCGGTGCGGGGCCGGTCGGAGCGCACACTTTTCTCGGTGGCTGGCGGGCGAGAGAGTGCTGCGTCGCCGGCATCGGCGTCAAAAGAAGCCGAGCCGAAAAAAGTTAAAGTACAAACGTGCAAGCATACTAACCTAACCCTAGGTAAGGCATGTTAGAGCGAAAGACAGTAAACTCGAATGAAGCAAGAAAGAGCGGCGTGCGGTGCGGGGCCGGTCGGAGCGCAAACTTTTCTCGGTGGCTGGCGGGCGAGAGAGTGCTGCGTCGCCGGCATCGGCGTCGAAAGAAGCCGAGCCGAAAAAATTTAAAGTACAAACGTGCAAGCATACTAACTTAACCCTAGGTAAGGCATGTTAGAGCGAAAGACAGTAAACTCGAATGAGCCAAGAAAGAGCGGCGTGCGGTGCGGGGCCGGTCGGAGCGCACACTTTTCTCGGTGGCTGGCGGGCGAGAGAGTGCTGCGTCGCCGGCATCGGCGTCGAAAGAAGCCGAGCCGAAAAAAGTTAAAGTACAAACGTGCAAGCATACTAACCTAACCCTAGGTAAGGCATGTTAGAGCGAAAGACAGTAAACTCGAATGAGCCAAGAAAGAGCGGCGTGCGGTGCGGGTCCGGTCGGAGCGCACACATCTCTCGGTGGCTGGCGGGCGAGAGAGTGCTGCGTCGCCGGCATCGGCGTCGAAAGAAGCCGAGCCGAAAAAAGTTAAAGTACAAACGTGCAAGCATACTAACCTAACCCTAGGTAAGGCATGTTAGAGCGAAAGACAGTAAACTCGAATGAGCCAAGAAAGAGCGGCGTGCGGTGCGGGGCCGGTCGGAGCGAACACTTCTCTCGGTGGCTGGCGGGCGAGAGAGTGCTGCGTCGCCGGCATCGGCGTCGAAAGAAGCCGAGCCGAAAAAAGTTAAAGTACAAACGTGCAAGCATACTAACCTAACCCTAGGTAAGGCATGTTAGAGCGAAAGACAGTAAACTCGAATGAGCCAAGAAAGAGCGGCGTGCGGTGCGGGGCCGGTCGGAGCGCACACTTCTCTCGGTGGCTGGCGGGCGAGAGAGTGCTGCGTCGCCGGCATCGGCGTCGAAAGAAGCCGAGCCTAAAAAAGTTAAAGTACAAACGTGCAAGCATACTAACCTAACCCTAGGTAAGGCATGTTAGAGCGAAAGACAGTAAACTCGAATGAGCCAAGAAAGAGCGGCGTGCGGTGCGGGGCCGGTTGGAGCGCACACTTTTCTCGGTGGCTGGCGGGCGAGAGAGTGCTGCGTCGCCGGCATCGGCGTCGAAAGAAGCCGAGCCGAAAAAAGTTAAAGTACAAACGTGCAAGCATACTAACCTAACCCTAGGTAAGGCATGTTAGAGCGAAAGACAGTAAACTCGAATGAGCCAAGAAAGAGCGGCGTGCGGTGCGGGGCCGGTCGGAGCGCACACTTTTCTCGGTGGCTGGCGGGCGAGAGAGTGCTGCGTCGCCGGCATCGGCGTCAAAAGAAGCCGAGCCGAAAAAAGTTAAAGTACAAACGTGCAAGCATTCTAACCTAACCCTAGGTAAGGCATGTTAGAGCGAAAGACAGTAAACTCGAATGAAGCAAGAAAGAGCGGCGTGCGGTGCGGGGCCGGTCGGAGCGCAAACTTTTCTCGGTGGCTGGCGGGCGAGAGAGTGCTGCGTCGCCGGCATCGGCGTCGAAAGAAGCCGAGCCGAAAAAAGTTAAAGTACAAACGTGCAAGCATACTAACCTAACCCTAGGTAAGGCATGTTAGAGCGAAAGACAGTAAACTCGAATGAGCCAAGAAAGAGCGGCGTGCGGTGCGGGGCCGGTCGGAGCGCACACTTTTCTCGGTGGCTGGCGGGCGAGAGAGTGCTGCGTCGCCGGCATCGGCGTCGAAAGAAGCCGAGCCGAAAAAAGTTAAAGTACAAACGTGCAAGCATACTAACCTAACCCTAGGTAAGGCATGTTAGAGCGAAAGACAGTAAACTCGAATGAGCCAAGAAAGAGCGGCGTGCGGTGCGGGTCCGGTCGGAGCGCACACATCTCTCGGTGGCTGGCGGGCGAGAGAGTGCTGCGTCGCCGGCATCGGCGTCGAAAAAAGCCGAGCCGAAAAAAGTTAAAGTACAAACGTGCAAGCACACTAACGTAACCCTAGGTAAGGCATGTTAGAGCGAAAGACAGTAAACTCGAATGAGCCAAGACAGAGCGGCGTGCGGTGCGGGGCCGGTTGGAGCGCACACTTCTCTCGGTGGCTGGCGGGCGAGAGAGTGCTGCGTCGCCGGCATCGGCGTCGAAAGAAGCCGAGCGGAAAAAAGTTAAAGTACAAACGTGCAAGCACACTAACGTAACCCTAGGTAAGGCATGTTAGAGCGAAAGACAGTAAACTCGAATGAGCCAAGAAAGAGCGGCGTGCGGTGCGGGGCCGGTCGGAGCGCACACTTTTCTCGGTGGCTGGCGGGCGAGAGAGTGCTGCGTCGCCGGCATCTCGTCGAAAGAAGCCGAGCCGAAAAAAGTTAAAGTACAAACGTGCAAGCATACTAACCTAACCCTAGGTAAGGCATGTTAGAGCGAAAGACAGTAAACTCGAATGAGCCAAGAAAGAGCGGCGTGCGGTGCGGGGCCGGTCGGAGCGCACACTTTTCTCGGTGGCTGGCGGGCGAGAGAGTGCTGCGTCGCCGGCATCGGCGTCGAAAGAAGCCGAGCCGAAAAAAGTTGTACAAACGTGCAAGCATACTAACCTAACCCTAGGTAAGGCATGTTAGAGCGAAAGACAGTAAACTCGAATGAGCCAAGAAAGAGCGGCGTGCGGTGCGGGGCCGGTCGGAGCGCACACTTCTCTCGGTGGCTGGCGGGCAAGAGAGTGCTGCGTCGCCGGCATCGGCGTCGAAAGAAGCCGAGCCGAAAAAAGTTAAAGTACAAACGTGCAAGCATACTAACCTAACCCTAGGTATTGCATGTTAGAATGTTAGAGCGAAAGACAGTAAACTCGAATGAGCCAAGAAAGAGCGGCGTGCGGTGCGGTGCCGGTTGGAGCGCACACTTTTCTCGGTGGCTGGCGGGCGAGAGAGTGCTGCGTCGCCGGCATCGGCGTCGAAAGAACCCGAGCCGAAAAAAGTTAAAGTACAAACGTGCAAGCATACTAACCTAACCCTAGGTAAGGCATGTTAGAGCGAAAGACAGTAAACTCGAATGAGCCAAGAAAGAGCGTCGTGCGGTGCGGGGCCGGTCGGAGCGCACACTTTTCTCGGTGGCTGGCGGGCGAGAGAGTGCTGCGTCGCCGGCATCGGCGTCAAAAGAAGCCGAGCCGAAAAAAGTTAAAGTACAAACGTGCAAGCATACTAACCTAACCCTAGGTAAGGCATGTTAGAGCGAAAGACAGTAAACTCGAATGAAGCAAGAAAGAGCGGCGTGCGGTGCGGGGCCGGTCGGAGCGCAAACTTTTCTCGGTGGCTGGCGGGCGAGAGAGTGCTGCGTCGCCGGCATCGGCGTCGAAAGAAGCCGAGCCGAAAAAAGTTAAAGTACAAACGTGCAAGCATACTAACCTAACCCTAGGTAAGGCATGTTAGAGCGAAAGACAGTAAACTCGAATGAGCCAAGAAAGAGCGGCGTGCGGTGCGGGGCCGGTCGGAGCGCACACTTTTCTCGGTGGCTGGCGGGCGAGAGAGTGCTGCGTCGCCGGCATCGGCGTCGAAAGAAGCCGAGCCGAAAAAAGTTAAAGTACAAACGTGCAAGCATACTAACCTAACCCTAGGTAAGGCATGTTAGAGCGAAAGACAGTAAACTCGAATGAGCCAAGAAAGAGCGGCGTGCGGTGCGGGGCCGGTCGGAGCGAACACTTCTCTCGGTGGCTGGCGGGCGAGAGAGTGCTGCGTCGCCGGCATCGGCGTCGAAAGAAGCCGAGCCGAAAAAAGTTAAAGTACAAACGTGCAAGCATACTAACCTAACCCTAGGTAAGGCATGTTAGAGCGAAAGACAGTAAACTCGAATGAGCCAAGAAAGAGCGGCGTGCGGTGCGGGGCCGGTCGGAGCGCACACTTCTCTCGGTGGCTGGCGGGCGAGAGAGTGCTGCGTCGCCGGCATCGGCGTCGAAAGAAGCCGAGCCTAAAAAAGTTAAAGTACAAACGTGCAAGCATACTAACCTAACCCTAGGTAAGGCATGTTAGAGCGAAAGACAGTAAACTCGAATGAGCCAAGAAAGAGCGGCGTGCGGTGCGGGGCCGGTTGGAGCGCACACTTTTCTCGGTGGCTGGCGGGCGAGAGAGTGCTGCGTCGCCGGCATCGGCGTCGAAAGAAGCCGAGCCGAAAAAAGTTAAAGTACAAACGTGCAAGCATACTAACCTAACCCTAGGTAAGGCATGTTAGAGCGAAAGACAGTAAACTCGAATGAGCCAAGAAAGAGCGGCGTGCGGTGCGGGGCCGGTCGGAGCGCACACTTTTCTCGGTGGCTGGCGGGCGAGAGAGTGCTGCGTCGCCGGCATCGGCGTCAAAAGAAGCCGAGCCGAAAAAAGTTAAAGTACAAACGTGCAAGCATACTAACCTAACCCTAGGTAAGGCATGTTAGAGCGAAAGACAGTAAACTCGAATGAAGCAAGAAAGAGCGGCGTGCGGTGCGGGGCCGGTCGGAGCGCAAACTTTTCTCGGTGGCTGGCGGGCGAGAGAGTGCTGCGTCGCCGGCATCGGCGTCGAAAGAAGCCGAGCCGAAAAAAGTTAAAGTACAAACGTGCAAGCATACTAACCTAACCCTAGGTAAGGCATGTTAGAGCGAAAGACAGTAAACTCGAATGAGCCAAGAAAGAGCGGCGTGCGGTGCGGGGCCGGTCGGAGCGCACACTTTTCTCGGTGGCTGGCGGGCGAGAGAGTGCTGCGTCGCCGGCATCGGCGTCGAAAGAAGCCGAGCCGAAAAAAGTTAAAGTACAAACGTGCAAGCATACTAACCTAACCCTAGGTAAGGCATGTTAGAGCGAAAGACAGTAAACTCGAATGAGCCAAGAAAGAGCGGCGTGCGGTGCGGGTCCGGTCGGAGCGCACACATCTCTCGGTGGCTGGCGGGCGAGAGAGTGCTGCGTCGCCGGCATCGGCGTCGAAAAAAGCCGAGCCGAAAAAAGTTAAAGTACAAACGTGCAAGCATACTAACCTAACCCTAGGTAAGGCATGTTAGAGCGAAAGACAGTAAACTCGAATGAGCCAAGAAAGAGCGGCGTGCGGTGCGGGGCCGGTCGGAGCGAACACTTCTCTCGGTGGCTGGCGGGCGAGAGAGTGCTGCGTCGCCGGCATCGGCGTCGAAAGAAGCCGAGCCGAAAAAAGTTAAAGTACAAACGTGCAAGCATACTAACCTAACCCTAGGTAAGGCATGTTAGAGCGAAAGACAGTAAACTCGAATGAGCCAAGAAAGAGCGGCGTGCGGTGCGGGGCCGGTCGGAGCGCACACTTCTCTCGGTGGCTGGCGGGCGAGAGAGTGCTGCGTCGCCGGCATCGGCGTCGAAAGAAGCCGAGCCTAAAAAAGTTAAAGTACAAACGTGCAAGCATACTAACCTAACCCTAGGTAAGGCATGTTAGAGCGAAAGACAGTAAACTCGAATGAGCCAAGAAAGAGCGGCGTGCGGAGCGGGGCCGGTCGGAGCGCACACTTTTCTCGGTGGCTGGCGGGCGAGAGAGTGCTGCGTCGCCGGCATCGGCGTCGAAAGAAGCCGAGCCGAAAAAAGTTAAAGTACAAACGTGCAAGCATACTAACCTAACCCTAGGTAAGGCATGTTAGAGCGAAAGACAGTAAACTCGAATGAGCCAAGAAAGAGCGGCGTGCGGTGCGGGTCCGGTCGGAGCGCACACATCTCTCGGTGGCTGGCGGGCGAGAGAGTGCTGCGTCGCCGGCATCGGCGTCGAAAGAAGCCGAGCCGAAAAAAGTTAAAGTACAAACGTGCAAGCATACTAACCTAACCCTAGGTAAGGCATGTTAGAGCGAAAGACAGTAAACTCGAATGAGCCAAGAAAGAGCGGCGTGCGGTGCGGGGCCGGTCGGAGCGAACACTTCTCTCGGTGGCTGGCGGGCGAGAGAGTGCTGCGTCGCCGGCATCGGCGTCGAAAGAAGCCGAGCCGAAAAAAGTTAAAGTACAAACGTGCAAGCATACTAACCTAACCCTAGGTAAGGCATGTTAGAGCGAAAGACAGTAAACTCGAATGAGCCAAGAAAGAGCGGCGTGCGGTGCGGGGCCGGTCGGAGCGCACACTTCTCTCGGTGGCTGGCGGGCGAGAGAGTGCTGCGTCGCCGGCATCGGCGTCGAAAGAAGCCGAGCCTAAAAAAGTTAAAGTACAAACGTGCAAGCATACTAACCTAACCCTAGGTAAGGCATGTTAGAGCGAAAGACAGTAAACTCGAATGAGCCAAGAAAGAGCGGCGTGCGGTGCGGGGCCGGTCGGAGCGCACACTTTTCTCGGTGGCTGGCGGGCGAGAGAGAGCTGCGTTGCCGGCATCGGCGTCGAAAGAAGCCGAGCCGAAAAAAGTTAAAAGTACAAACGTGCAAGCATACTAACCCAACCCTAGGTAAGGCATGTTAGAGCGAAAGACAGTAAACTCGAATGAGCCAAGAAAGAGCGGCGTGCGGTGCGGGGCCGGTCGGAGCGCACACTTCTCTCGGTGGCTGGCGGGCGAGAGAGTGCTGCGTTGCCGGCATCGGCGTCGGAAGAAGCCGAGCCGAAAAAAGTTAAAGTACAAACGTGCAAGCATACTAACCTAACCCTAGGTAAGGCATGTTAGAGCGAAAGACAGTAAACTCGAATGAGCCAAGAAAGAGCGGCGTGCGGTGCGGGGCCGGTCGGAGCGCACACATCTCTCGGTGGCTGGCGGGCGAGAGAGTGCTGCGTCGCCGGCATCGGCGTCGAAAGAAGCCGAGCCGAAAAAAGTTAAAGTACAAACGTGCAAGCATACTAACCTAACCCTAGGTAAGGCATGTTAGAGCGAAAGACAGTAAACTCGAATGAGCCAAGAAAGAGCGGCGTGCGGTGCGGGGCCGGTCGGAGCGCGCACTTCTCTCGGTGGCTGGCGGGCGAGAGAGTGCTGCGTCGCCGGCATCGGCGTCGAAAGAAGCCGAGCCGAAAAAAGTTAAAGTACAAACGTGCAAGCATACTAACCTAACCCTAGGTAAGGCATGTTAGAGCGAAAGACAGTAAACTCGAATGAGCCAAGAAAGAACGGCGTGCGGTGCGGGGCCGGTAAAATCGCACACTTTTCTCGGTGGCTGGCGGGCGAGAGATTGCTGCGTCGCCGGCATCGGCGTCGAAAAAAGCCGAGCCGAAAAAAGTTAAAGTACAAACGTGCAAGCATACTAACCTAACCCTAGGTAAGGCATGTTAGAGCGAAAGACAGTAAACTCGAATGAGCCAAGAAAGAGCGGCGTGCGGTGCGGGGCCGGTCGGAGCGAACACTTCTCTCGGTGGCTGGCGGGCGAGAGAGTGCTGCGTCGCCGGCATCGGCGTCGAAAGAAGCCGAGCCGAAAAAAGTTAAAGTACAAACGTGCAAGCATACTAACCTAACCCTAGGTAAGGCATGTTAGAGCGAAAGACAGTAAACTCGAATGAGCCAAGAAAGAGCGGCGTGCGGTGCGGGGCCGGTCGGAGCGAACACTTCTCTCGGTGGCTGGCGGGCGAGAGAGTGCTGCGTCGCCGGCATCGGCGTCGAAAAAAGCCGAGCCGAAAAAAGTTAAAGTACAAACGTGCAAGCATACTAACCTAACCCTAGGTAAGGCATGTTAGAGCGAAAGACAGTAAACTCGAATGAGCCAAGAAAGAGCGGCGTGCGGTGCGGGGCCGGTCGGAGCGAACACTTCTCTCGGTGGCTGGCGGGCGAGAGAGTGCTGCGTCGCCGGCATCGGCGTCGAAAGAAGCCGAGCCGAAAAAAGTTAAAGTACAAACGTGCAAGCATACTAACCTAACCCTAGGTAAGGCATGTTAGAGCGAAAGACAGTAAACTCGAATGAGCCAAGAAAGAGCGGCGTGCGGTGCGGGGCCGGTCGGAGCGCACACTTCTCTCGGTGGCTGGCGGGCGAGAGAGTGCTGCGTCGCCGGCATCGGCGTCGAAAGAAGCCGAGCCTAAAAAAGTTAAAGTACAAACGTGCAAGCATACTAACCTAACCCTAGGTAAGGCATGTTAGAGCGAAAGACAGTAAACTCGAATGAGCCAAGAAAGAGCGGCGTGCGGTGCGGGGCCGGTCGGAGCGCACACTTTTCTCGGTGGCTGGCGGGCGAGAGAGTGCTGCGTCGCCGGCATCGGCGTCGAAAGAAGCCGAGCCGAAAAAAGTTAAAGTACAAACGTGCAAGCATACTAACCTAACCCTAGGTAAGGCATGTTAGAGCGAAAGACAGTAAACTCGAATGAGCCAAGAAAGAGCGGCGTGCGGTGCGGGTCCGGTCGGAGCGCACACATCTCTCGGTGGCTGGCGGGCGAGAGAGTGCTGCGTCGCCGGCATCGGCGTCGAAAGAAGCCGAGCCGAAAAAAGTTAAAGTACAAACGTGCAAGCATACTAACCTAACCCTAGGTAAGGCATGTTAGAGCGAAAGACAGTAAACTCGAATGAGCCAAGAAAGAGCGGCGTGCGGTGCGGGGCCGGTCGGAGCGAACACTTCTCTCGGTGGCTGGCGGGCGAGAGAGTGCTGCGTCGCCGGCATCGGCGTCGAAAGAAGCCGAGCCGAAAAAAGTTAAAGTACAAACGTGCAAGCATACTAACCTAACCCTAGGTAAGGCATGTTAGAGCGAAAGACAGTAAACTCGAATGAGCCAAGAAAGAGCGGCGTGCGGTGCGGGGCCGGTCGGAGCGCACACTTCTCTCGGTGGCTGGCGGGCGAGAGAGTGCTGCGTCGCCGGCATCGGCGTCGAAAGAAGCCGAGCCTAAAAAAGTTAAAGTACAAACGTGCAAGCATACTAACCTAACCCTAGGTAAGGCATGTTAGAGCGAAAGACAGTAAACTCGAATGAGCCAAGAAAGAGCGGCGTGCGGTGCGGGGCCGGTCGGAGCGCACACTTTTCTCGGTGGCTGGCGGGCGAGAGAGAGCTGCGTTGCCGGCATCGGCGTCGAAAGAAGCCGAGCCGAAAAAAGTTAAAAGTACAAACGTGCAAGCATACTAACCCAACCCTAGGTAAGGCATGTTAGAGCGAAAGACAGTAAACTCGAATGAGCCAAGAAAGAGCGGCGTGCGGTGCGGGGCCGGTCGGAGCGCACACTTCTCTCGGTGGCTGGCGGGCGAGAGAGTGCTGCGTTGCCGGCATCGGCGTCGGAAGAAGCCGAGCCGAAAAAAGTTAAAGTACAAACGTGCAAGCATACTAACCTAACCCTAGGTAAGGCATGTTAGAGCGAAAGACAGTAAACTCGAATGAGCCAAGAAAGAGCGGCGTGCGGTGCGGGGCCGGTCGGAGCGCACACATCTCTCGGTGGCTGGCGGGCGAGAGAGTGCTGCGTCGCCGGCATCGGCGTCGAAAGAAGCCGAGCCGAAAAAAGTTAAAGTACAAACGTGCAAGCATACTAACCTAACCCTAGGTAAGGCATGTTAGAGCGAAAGACAGTAAACTCGAATGAGCCAAGAAAGAGCGGCGTGCGGTGCGGGGCCGGTCGGAGCGCGCACTTCTCTCGGTGGCTGGCGGGCGAGAGAGTGCTGCGTCGCCGGCATCGGCGTCGAAAGAAGCCGAGCCGAAAAAAGTTAAAGTACAAACGTGCAAGCATACTAACCTAACCCTAGGTAAGGCATGTTAGAGCGAAAGACAGTAAACTCGAATGAGCCAAGAAAGAACGGCGTGCGGTGCGGGGCCGGTAAAATCGCACACTTTTCTCGGTGGCTGGCGGGCGAGAGATTGCTGCGTCGCCGGCATCGGCGTCGAAAGAAGCCGAGCCGAAAAAAGTTGAAGGACTGCACGTGCAAGCATACTAACCTAACCCTAGGTAAGGCATGTTAGAGCGAAAGACAGTAAACTCGAATGAGCCAAGAAAGAGCGGCGTGCGGTGCGGGGCCGGTCGGAGCGAACACTTCTCTCGGTGGCTTGCGGGCGAGAGAGTGCTGCGTCGCCGGCATCGGCGTCGAAAGAAGCCGGGCCGAAAAAAGTTAAAGTACAAACGTGCAAGCATACTAACCTAACCCTAGGTAAGGCATGTTAGAGCGAAAGACAGTAAACTCGAATGAGCCAAGAAAGAGCGGCGTGCGGTGCGGGGCCGGTCGGAGCGCACACTTCTCTCGGTGGCTGGCGGGCGAGAGAGTGCTGCGTCGCCGGCATCGGCGTCGAAAGAAGCCGAGCCTAAAAAAGTTAAAGTACAAACGTGCAAGCATACTAACCTAACCCTAGGTAAGGCATGTTAGAGCGAAAGACAGTAAACTCGAATGAGCCAAGAAAGAGCGGCGTGCGGTGCGGGGCCGGTCGGAGCGCACACTTTTCTCGGTAGCTGGCGGGCGAGAGAGTGCTGCGTCGCCGGCATCGGCGTCGAAAGAAGCCGAGCCGAAAAAAGTTAAAGTACAAACGTGCAAGCATACTAACCTAACCCTAGGTAAGGCATGTTAGAGCGAAAGACAGTAAACTCGAATGAGCCAAGAAAGAGCGGCGTGCGGTGCGGGGCCGGTCGGAGCGCACACTTTTCTCGGTGGCTGGCGGGCGAGAGAGTGCTGCGTCGCCGGCATCGGCGTCGAAAGAAGCCGAGCCGAAAAAAGTTAAAGTACAAACGTGCAAGCATACTAACCTAACCCTAGGTAAGGCATGTTAGAGCGAAAGACAGTAAACTCGAATGAGCCAAGAAAGAGCGGCGTGCGGTGCGGGTCCGGTCGGAGCGCACACATCTCTCGGTGGCTGGCGGGCGAGAGAGTGCTGCGTCGCCGGCATCGGCGTCGAAAGAAGCCGAGCCGAAAAAAGTTAAAGTACAAACGTGCAAGCATACTAACCTAACCCTAGGTAAGGCATGTTAGAGCGAAAGACAGTAAACTCGAATGAGCCAAGAAAGAGCGGCGTGCGGTGCGGGTCCGGTCGGAGCGCACACATCTCTCGGTGGCTGGCGGGCGAGAGAGTGCTGCGTCGCCGGCATCGGCGTCGAAAGAAGCCGAGCCGAAAAAAGTTAAAGTACAAACGTGCAAGCATACTAACCTAACCCTAGGTAAGGCATGTTAGAGCGAAAGACAGTAAACTCGAATGAGCCAAGAAAGAGCGGCGTGCGGTGCGGGTCCGGTCGGAGCGCACACATCTCTCGGTGGCTGGCGGGCGAGAGAGTGCTGCGTCGCCGGCATCGGCGTCGAAAGAAGCCGAGCCGAAAAAAGTTAAAGTACAAACGTGCAAGCATACTAACCTAACCCTAGGTAAGGCATGTTAGAGCGAAAGACAGTAAACTCGAATGAGCCAAGAAAGAGCGGCGTGCGGTGCGGGGCCGGTCGGAGCGCACACTTTTCTCGGTGGCTGGCGGGCGAGAGAGAGCTGCGTTGCCGGCATCGGCGTCGAAAGAAGCCGAGCCGAAAAAAGTTAAAAGTACAAACGTGCAAGCATACTAACCCAACCCTAGGTAAGGCATGTTAGAGCGAAAGACAGTAAACTCGAATGAGCCAAGAAAGAGCGGCGTGCAGTGCGGGGCCGGTCGGAGCGCACACTTCTCTCGGTGGCTGGCGGGCGAGAGAGTGCTGCGTTGCCGGCATCGGCGTCGGAAGAAGCCGAGCCGAAAAAAGTTAAAGTACAAACGTGCAAGCATACTAACCTAACCCTAGGTAAGGCATGTTAGAGCGAAAGACAGTAAACTCGAATGAGCCAAGAAAGAGCGGCGTGCGGTGCGGGGCCGGTCGGAGCGCGCACTTCTCTCGGTGGCTGGCGGGCGAGAGAGTGCTGCGTCGCCGGCATCGGCGTCGAAAGAAGCCGAGCCGAAAAAAGTTAAAGTACAAACGTGCAAGCATACTAACCTAACCCTAGGTAAGGCATGTTAGAGCGAAAGACAGTAAACTCGAATGAGCCAAGAAAGAACGGCGTGCGGTGCGGGGCCGGTAAAATCGCACACTTTTCTCGGTGGCTGGCGGGCGAGAGATTGCTGCGTCGCCGGCATCGGCGTCGAAAGAAGCCGAGCCGAAAAAAGTTGAAGGACTGCACGTGCAAGCATACTAACCTAACCCTAGGTAAGGCATGTTAGAGCGAAAGACAGTAAACTCGAATGAGCCAAGAAAGAGCGGCGTGCGGTGCGGGGCCGGTCGGAGCGCACACTTTTCTCGGTGGCTGGCGGGCGAGAGATTGCTGCGTCGCCGGCATCGGCGTCGAAAGAAGCCGAGCCGAAAAAAGTTGAAGGACTGCACGTGCAAGCATACTAACCTAACCCTAGGTAAGGCATGTTAGAGCGAAAGACAGTAAACTCGAATGAGCCAAGAAAGAGCGGCGTGCGGTGCGGGGCCGGATGGAGCGCACACTTTTCTCGGTGGCTGGCGAGAGAGTGCTGCGTCGCCGGCATCGGCGTCGAAAGAAGCCGAGCCGAAAAAAGTTAAAGTACAAACGTGCAAGCATACTAACCTAACCCTAGGTAAGGCATGTTAGAGCGAAAGACAGTAAACTCGAATGAGCCAAGAAAGAGCGGCGTGCGGTGCGGGGCCGGTCGGAGCGCACACTTCTCTCGGTGGCTGGCGGGCGAGAGAGTGCTGCGTCGCCGGCATCGGCGTCGAAAGAAGCCGAGCCGAAAAAAGTTAAAGTACAAACGTGCAAGCATACTAACCTAACCCTAGGTAAGGCATGTTAGAGCGAAAGACAGTAAACTCGAATGAGCCAAGAAAGAGCGGCGTGCGGTGCGGGGCCGGATGGAGCGCACACTTTTCTCGGTGGCTGGCGAGAGAGTGCTGCGTCGCCGGCATCGGCGTCGAAAGAAGCCGAGCCGAAAAAAGTTAAAGTACAAACGTGCAAGCATACTAACCTAACCCTAGGTAAGGCATGTTAGAGCGAAAGACAGCAAACTCGAATGAGCCAAGAAAGAGCGGCGTGCGGTGCGGGGCCGGTCGGAGCGCACACTTTTCTCGGTGGCTGGCGGGCGAGAGAGTGCTGCGTCGCCGGCATCGGCGTCGAAAGAAGCCGAGCCGAAAAAAGTTAAAGTACAAACGTGCAAGCATACTAACCTAACCCTAGGTAAGGCATGTTAGAGCGAAAGACAGTAAACTCGAATGAGCCAAGAAAGAGCGGCGTGCGTGCGGGGCCGGTCGGAGCGCACACTTTTCTCGGTGGCTGGCGGGCGGGAGAGTGACGCAGCACTCTCCCGCGCCCTCCCGTTTGCCTCTCAACGGTTTCACGTACTCTTGAACTCTCTCTTCAAAGTGCTTTTCAACTTTCCCTCACGGTACTTGTCCGCTATCGGTCTCGCGACCGTATTTAGTCTTAGGTGGAGTTTACCACCCGCTTTGGGCTGCATTCCCAAACAACCCGACTCCGAGAAGACCCGAAGCGGCCAAGGCAAGCGCCCCTATTGGCCTAACACCCGCCGTGGGACGAGGCCTCGATCAGAACGACACCGGCGCTCGCCGTCAGCCGCACTGGGACTTCCGTACGTCACAACTCGGCGCGCTCGAAAAGCGCGCAGATTCGACGCTGGACTCTTCCCGGTTCACTCGCCGTTACTCAGGGAATCCCTGTTGGTTTCTTTTCCTCCGCTTAATAATATGCTTAAATTCAGCGGGTGCTCTCGCCTGAACTCAGGTCGTATGTGTCAAGCGGGCCGCTTCTTACACGGCCTGCTGGCATCGCAAGTCGTCGCCGCCGGCGCCGACCGAGCGCGTACCGTCGCCGCCTTGGCCCACGGTCGGTCTTGATCTCGTGACCGGACCGACCTACCTGGACCCGCCCCTCGAACGTAGTTGAATACGTCGAGGGGCCGGCGGTGTACGGGACACGCGGTCGCGCCGAGAAAGCTCGGCGACCGCTTCAACTTGGGGCGACGCCCGGCCGTCCTGCAGAGGCCAGGCGACGGCCCTCGGGTGAGGACGAACGCGACCCTGAGGCAGACGCGGTCCCGGGATTGACCCGAAACCGCAATTCGCGTTCAGAAGGTCGACGTTCAATGTGTTCTGCAATTCACATTACTTCTCGCACTTGGCTGCGTCCTTCATCGACTCGCGAGCCGAGTGATCCACCGTTAAGAGTCGTCCTCGACGTTTCGCCCGGCGCCGAAGCGCGCGGACGTCACACTGTGGGATCGACCACAAAACCACCACCGACAACAACTGCACAAAAACACCAACAAACGGCGCCGAGCGACCGCCGGGCTCGGCCGGCGGCACATCGAGCGCGGTGCCCAGAAGCCACCATCGCACTCGGCTGCCTTGCTATGCCAACGTGTTACGCGTGTCGCACGGGGCGGAACCCCGATTGACGGCCACCCTCTCGGCGGCACCCAAAGACAATTAAGTGCGCGGTCGGCCGGGGCCTACCACCACTTTCGGTAATGATCCTTCCGCAGGTTCACCTACGGAAACCTTGTTACGACTTTTACTTCCTCTAAATGATCAAGTTTGATCGTCTTCTCGACACGCCGACGCGGCCGTTGCCAGCCGCGACGGGGTCGATCCAAGGATCTCACTAAACCATTCAATCGGTAGTAGCGACGGGCGGTGTGCCCCGTACCGCACGTCGCTCTTGGCTCATTCGAGTTTACTGTCTTTCACTCTCACGGGCCTTACCTAGGGTTAGTATGCTTGAACGTGCCGTCACTTAACTCTTTTCGGCACGGCCTCTCTCGACGCCGATGCCGGCGACGCAGCACTTTTCGCCAGCCGCCAAGGGAGTGTGCGTCCCATCCCGCCCCGACTGCCCCGCACCGCACGTCGCTCTCGGCTCATTCGAGTTAACTCTGTCGTTCGCTCTTACAGGCCTCACCTAGGGTTAGGTTAGTGTGCTTGCACGTGCGGTCTCTTGAACTTTTTTGGTTTGGTTAGTTTGTACCTGGTCGTATTGCAAAATTGTGCGATCCAATAAGCGGCAGCGACGCCCCCTTCTCGTACTGCGAAATGATACGTGGGCTTCGTCGCGGATGAGTGAGTAACGGCCAATCACGTGTCAGCAATCGGCGCGAAACCAGCCAAGCGAGCGAGCGGCAATCACGTGGAAGATTTCGAAACGGGGCGCGAGCCAATGGAGGGCGGCCACTCCCTCTTTTCGGATTGAGAAATGACACGTGGACTTCGTCGCGTATAAGTGACGCTTCTCATCAAACCATGCTCGAGCGCGCCCGTCGGCCCCGCTCGACGTGGTGAAGATAAGTCCGACACCACAAATGACGCCGCCGACGTGCCCCGCCCGGCTCGTTAAAAAAATAAATAGGACAAGTCCGGCGCGGGAAAAAAAAGACCGACACCACGGGCGGGCGAGTCAAAAAAAAAAGCAAGTCCCAAAAGGAAAAATCGTAGATCTGGAGGATGACTTTCAACACATCGCAGTGAGAAACTGCTCTAGTGGGTACGACACCCCGATCTTCAACTAGGTCGTCTGCTAATGATTTAGCACCTCGCCTTCGCGCAGGTTGCCCGCCTCGACTTAGGCGCAAGTCGTTCGCTCGCGCCAAAGGGTCGAAACACTCGGCTTCGCCGGCGGTCAAACGGCCGCTTAACTTCGCCTCGCCGGCGGCAAGGCACCAGATTATCGTCGCTACTTAGGCGGGATTCTGACTTCAGAGGCGTTCAGTCATAATCCCCCAGATGGTAGCTTCGCACCAATGGCTTATCAGCCAAGCACATGAACCAAATGTCTGAATCTGCGGTTCCTCTCGTACTGAGCAGAATTACTATCGAACAACACTACATCAGTAGGGTAAAACTAACCTGTCTCTCGACGGTCTAAACCCAGCTCACGTTCCCTATTAGTGGGTGAACAATCCAACGCTTGGTGAATTCTGCTTCACAATGATAGGAAGAGCCGACATCGAAGGATCAAAAAGCAACGTCGCTATGAACGCTTGGCTGCCACAAGCCAGTTATCCCTGTGGTAACTTTCAGATTTAGGCACACAGATGTTCCATGTCATACGCGTTTATTGTAAAACGGTTGACTGTAAATAAAATGAAATAATCAATTAACAATCACAAGATGAGGGCGGAAAGAAAATGCATAACCAGAAGTTAATAGAAAATAAACTTACATATGATAACGCTCCAAAGGCCTAAATCGACAAGAAACTGACAGGAAACGTGAACGATAACGTTATTGGCATAAAAATAGCAACTAAATTTAGAAAGCAGTTAATAAGAATGAAATATAAAATACATGAACAATTAAAGCAATAAATGACGACGATGGTCATATGGGGCCCCGGTTACGATACCTTCACCACAGGTCTACCTAACGAGACCAAAAGCCACCCACACGCTAAGTCAATAAAGCGGATAATGCGAAACCACACCACTAACATCACAACAACATATCCTACGGCGCGTAAAGTCGAGATGCAAGAGCCACGCGTGACACGTCAGATGCAGTAAAGCCCGCGAAACTCGCGTCAAAACAGAAAAGCAATTATCGATAAAAATTAGCTGGTCGGAACACAAGGAAGAACAGCGTTCAAAATATTATCAACTGAAAAGAAACTTCTATCGCCGACACAGCCGCCCCCAATAACCCTCCAAGGGGGCATTCATTTTCCAGGAGGCATAGTTTCGTCACCAGTCTGGTTATTTCCACACCTGCTGTTTTGACGGTAGTTACACACACACGGTTAAAAGTAACTCTTCCTAGTAACCAACGTCTTCTTGGCACGTCGTCATCTACAGCAATTACGATATCATCATCAATAAATTCCTCTTTTTTCCACTTTGTTCGAGTCATCAGCATTGGTACATACGTTCGTCGCCAGCGCTTCCAAAAGCGATTCGAAATTGCTTCGGTTTGTCTCCATCTTCTCTGATGCGCTGTTGATCCAAAGCTGTATTTAGGCGTGAGGGGAGCTGGATCACGTACGTTGTCGCTAATAGAAAAGGACGACTGTTTATAATATCGGGCGCGGCTAATAAAGCACTTTGCAGCTCTAATTTGGAAACGGACATAGATTTCATCGGAGAAACAATTGATTTCGCACACTGACATTTCTTGGCACGCAAGTGAGCCACTGCGACGTAAGCTTGTTCAGACGCATCGCAAATCTCATAAATAGCGGTTTTCGAGGCGCCTAAAAATTGTCTAGGCACATGAAAATTAGTCAATTGTTTTAATGATTCGGTCCACTCTTCCCGAGCATTCTTCCTGAGGTTATCTAAGTTTTTGTCCCATTTCAAATCATCTTTCCAGCACTCCCGAATAAGGAGTTTCGCAGTTAAAATAATAGGGGCTAAAATGTCGAAGGGATCAAAAACTGAGGCGACCACGCTTAGCGCTCCTCTTTTTGTCACAGGTTTTGTCAACGAATTGTAAACAATGTAGAAATCGTCGTCATTAGTGTTCCAATGAAGTCCCAGCGCCTTATAACTGGCTACATAATCAAAATTTGATTCAACGTCAGGATTACGACAATCCCCTGTGTTAAATTTCGACAATAATGTTTACAACAAATTTATTCCAACTCGAGTTCAGTTCTTGAGGAATCCTGCTTGAAACCCTCCTTACATTCTCGACGCTACTGATGTCAGCCAAATAACACATCTTTTTGAGATTCACCACGCAGTCACGCACGTCTGAGTGAAAATTTAGCAATCTATCGGCCGAAAGAGGCGACATACGTTTTCCATTTACAACTCGGTCAAGCACCGCCCGTGCGATCAGTACCGGCTGTCCGTAGCGGCGTTTTAATTCCTTTAAAACCAGTATGTAATGACTACCGGTGGTACCTAATCCCTCAACACGACGCTTCGCCGAACCCGACAAATACGCGGACAATCTCGCCATGAGTTGACCATCATCGTCTAACCGTGAATGAACAATTTCATAAAACAATTCAATGAAATTAGGCCAGTTTATAGCACTCCCATCAAACGGACTTATTTGTACCGGCGGCAAATGATGCTCAGCCCACATTTTAGAATTTAAACTCAAAGATAAACACGTTTGCTCAGCTAGAGAAATGTTATCATTTACCGTTCTGGATCCTGCTTGATTTGGTTGGAGATTATCGATCCAGGAGTCTACCGATTGGTCTGGCAACGGCATTTGGTTTGCTGGTGAAGGATATTGGTAATGTCTTGGAGTGTAAGAAATCGTATATTCACGACGTTTATCTGACGCGGTAAAAGTCTCTGGTTCGAAGCGGGCATTTTTTCTTCGAGTTGATTGTAACACGTGTTCGTCAAA